>NW_026047092.1:617944-920666 GCF_023864275.1 Schistocerca cancellata | reverse complement strand
CCTGAACGTTACAATTCACTATCAATTTTTCATCCCATTCTATAATCTAGACTCACAGCAGAACGGCCATAAGGTGCCCGAGGCAGCAATAGTGCCATGGAGTCAAGTCGGCTGGAGGACGATGTATTGAATCGGGACGCAATTTGAGTGATCCATCGTCATTAGGAGGCCCTGAACGTTACAATTCACTATCAGTTTTTCGTCCGATTCGAAAATCTTTGAGTCACAGCAGGCCTGCCATAAGGTGCCCGAGGCAGCAATAGACCCATGGAGACAAGACTGCTGGAGGACGATGTATTGAATCGGGACGCAATTTGAGTGATCCATCGTCATTAGGTGGCCCTGAACGTTACAATTCACTATCAATTTTTCATCCCATTCTATAATCTAGACTCACAGCAGAACGGCCATAAGGTGCCCGAGGCAGCAATAGTCCCATGGAGTCAAGTCGGCTAGTGGACGATGTACTGAATCGGGACGCAATTTGTGTGGTCCATCGTCATGAGGTGGCCCTGAATGTTACATATCACTATCAGTTTTTCGTCCGATTCGAAAATCTTTGACTCACAGCAGAACGGCCATCAGGTGCCCGAGGCAGCAATCGACCCATGGAGACAAGTCTGCTGGAGGACGATGTATTGAATCGGGACGCAATTTGAGTGATCCATCGTCATTAGGTGGCCCTGAAAGTTACAATTCACTATCAGTTTTTCGTCCGATTCGAAAATCTTTGACTCACAGCAGAACGGCCATAAGGTGCCCGAGGCAGCAATAGACCCATGAAGTCAAGTCTGCTGGAGGACGATGTATTGAATCAGGACGCAATTTGAGTGATCCATCGTCATTAGGTGGCCCTGAACGTTACAATTCACTATCAGTTTTTCGTCCCATTCGATAATCTAGACTCACAGCAGTACGGCCATAAGGTGCCCGAGGCAGCAATAGACCCATGGAGACAAGTCGGCTGGGGACGATGTATTGAATCGGGACGCAATTTGAGTGATCCATCGTCATTAGGTGGCCCTGAACGTTACAATTCACTATCAGTTTTTCGTCCCATTCGATAATCTAGATTCACAGCAGAACGGCCATAAGGTGCCCGAGGCAGCAATAGAACCCATGGAGTCAACTCGGCTGGAAGACGATGTATTGAATCGGGACGCAATTTGGGTGGTCCATCGTCATTAGGTGGCCCTGACTGTTACAATTCACTATCAGTTTTTCGTCCGATTCGAAAATCTTTGACTTACAGCAGAACGGCCATTAGGTGCCAGAGGCAGCAATCGACCCATGGAGACAAGTCTGCTGGAGGACGATGTATTGAATCGGGACGCAATTTGAGTGATCCATCGTCATTAGGAGGCCCTGAACGTTACAATTCACTATCAGTTTTTCGTCCCATTCGATAATCTAGATTCACAGCAGAACGGCCATAAGGTGCCCGAGGCAGCAATAGACCCATGGAGTCAACTCGGCTAAAGGACGATGTATTGAATCGGGACGCAATTTGCGTGGTCCATCGTCATTAGGTGGCCCTGAATGTTACAATTCACTATCAGTTTTTCGTCCGATTCGAAAATCTTTGACTCACAGCAGAACGGCCATTAGGTGCCCGAGGCAGCAATCGACCCATGGAGACAAGTCTGCTGGAGGACGATGTATTGAATCGGGACGCAATTTGAGTGATCCATCGTCATTAGGAGGCCCTGAACGTTACAATTCACTATCAGTTTTTCGTCCCATTCGATAATCTAGACTCACAGCAGAACGGCAATAAGGTGCCCGAGGCAGCAATAGACCCATGGAGACAAGTCGGCTGGAGGACGATGTATTGAATCGGGACGCAATTTGAGTGATCCATCGTCATTAGGTGGCCCTGAACGTTACAATTCACTATCAGTTTTTCGTCCCATTCGATAATCTAGATTCACAGCAGAACGGCCATAAGGTGCCCGATGCAGCAATAGACCCATGGAGTCAACTCGGCTGGGAGACGATGTATTGAATCGGGACGCAATTTGCGTGGTCCATCGTCATTAGGTGGCCCTGAATGTTACAATTCACTATCAGTTTTTCGTCCCATTCGATAATCTAGATTCACAGCAGAACGGCCATAAGGTGCCCGAGGCAGCAATAGACCCATGGAGTCAACTCGGCTAAAGGACGATGTATTGAATCGGGACGCAATTTGCGTGGTCCATCGTCATTAGGTGGCCCTGAATGTTACAATTCACTATCAGTTTTTCGTCCGATTCGAAAATCTTTGACTCACAGCAGAACGGCCATTAGGTGCCCGAGGCAGCAATCGACCCATGGAGACAAGTCTGCTGGAGGACGATGTATTGAATCGGGACGCAATTTGAGTGATCCATCGTCATTAGGAGGCCCTGAACGTTACAATTCACTATCAGTTTTTCGTCCCATTCGATAATCTAGACTCACAGCAGAACGGCCATAAGGTGCCCGAGGCAGCAATAGACCCATGGAGACAAGTCGGCTGGAGGACGATGTATTGAATCGGGACGCAATTTGAGTGATCCATCGTCATTAGGTGGCCCTGAACGTTACAATTCACTATCAGTTTTTCGTCCCATTCGATAATCTAGATTCACAGCAGAACGGCCATAAGGTGCCCGATGCAGCAATAGACCCATGGAGTCAACTCGGCTGGGAGACGATGTATTGAATCGGGACGCAATTTGCGTGGTCCATCGTCATTAGGTGGCCCTGAATGTTACAATTCACTATCAGTTTTTCGTCCGATTCGAAAATCTTTGACTCACAGCAGAACGGCCATTAGGTGCCCGAGGCAGCAATCGACCCATGGAGACAAGTCTGCTGGAGGACGATGTATTGAATCGGGACGCAATTTGAGTGATCCATCGTCATTAGGAGGCCCTGAACGTTACAATTCACTATCAGTTTTTCGTCCCATTCGATAATCTAGACTCACAGCAGAACGGCCATAAGGTGCCCGAGGCAGCAATAGACTCATGGAGTCAAGTCGGCTGGAGGACGATGTATTGAATCGGGACGCAATTTGAGTGATCCATCTTCATTAGGAGGCCCTGAACGTTACAATTCACTATCAGTTTTTCGTCCCATTCGATAATCTAGACTCACAGCAGAACGGCCATAAGGTGCCCGAGGCAGCAATAGACCCATGGAGTCAAGTCGGCTGGAGGACGATGTATTGAATCGGGACGCAATTTGAGTGATCCATCGTCATTAGGTGGCCCTGAACGTTACAATTCACTATCAGTTTTTCGTCCCATTCGATAATCTAGATTCACAGCCATAAGGTGCCCGAGGCAGCAATAGACCCATGGAGTCAACTCGGCTGGAGGACGATGTATTGAATCGGGACGCAATTTGCGTGGTCCATCGTTATTAGGTGGCCCTGAATGTTACAATTCACTATCAGTTTTTCGTCCGATTCGAAAATCTTTGACTCACAGCAGGACGGCCATTAGGTGCCCGAGGCAGCACTCGACCCATGGAGACAAGTCTGCTGGAGGACGATGTATTGAATCGGGACGCAATAAGAGTGATCCATCGTCATTAGGAGGCCCTGAACGTTACAATTCACTATCAGTTTTTCATTCCATTCGATAATCTAGACTCACAGCAGAACGGCCATAAGGTGCCCGAGGCAGCAATAGACCCATGGAGTCAAGTCGGCTGGAGGACGATGTATTGAATCGGGACGCAATTTGAGTGATCCATCGTCATTAGGAGGCCCTGAACGTTACAATTCACTATCAGTTTTTCGTCCGATTCGAAAATCTTTGACTCACAGCAGGCCTGCCATAAGGTGCCCGAGGCAGCAATAGACCCATGGAGACAAGACTGCTGGAGGACGATGTATTGAATCGGGACGCAATTTGAGTGATCCGTCGTCATTAGGTGGCCCTGAACGTTACAATTCACTATCAATTTTTCATCCCATTCTATAATCTAGACTCACAGCAGAACGGCCATAAGGTGCCCGAGGCAGCAATAGTGCCATGGAGTCAAGTCGGCTGGAGGACGATGTATTGAATCGGGACGCAATTTGAGTGATCCATCGTCATTAGGAGGCCCTGAACGTTACAATTCACTATCAGTTTTTCGTCCGATTCGAAAATCTTTGAGTCACAGCAGGCCTGCCATAAGGTGCCCGAGGCAGCAATAGACCCATGGAGACAAGACTGCTGGAGGACGATGTATTGAATCGGGACGCAATTTGAGTGATCCATCGTCATTAGGTGGCCCTGAACGTTACAATTCACTATCAATTTTTCATCCCATTCTATAATCTAGACTCACAGCAGAACGGCCATAAGGTGCCCGAGGCAGCAATAGTCCCATGGAGTCAAGTTGGCTAGTGGACGATGTACTGAATCGGGACGCAATTTGTGTGGTCCATCGTCATGAGGTGGCCCTGAATGTTACATATCACTATCAGTTTTTCGTCCGATTCGAAAATCTTTGACTCACAGCAGAACGGCCATCAGGTGCCCGAGGCAGCAATCGACCCATGGAGACAAGTCTGCTGGAGGACGATGTATTGAATCGGGACGCAATTTGAGTGATCCATCGTCATTAGGTGGCCCTGAAAGTTACAATTCACTATCAGTTTTTCGTCCGATTCGAAAATCTTTGACTCACAGCAGAACGGCCATAAGGTGCCCGAGGCAGCAATAGACCCATGAAGTCAAGTCTGCTGGAGGACGATGTATTGAATCAGGACGCAATTTGAGTGATCCATCGTCATTAGGTGGCCCTGAACGTTACAATTCACTATCAGTTTTTCGTCCCATTCGATAATCTAGACTCACAGCAGTACGGCCATAAGGTGCCCGAGGCAGCAATAGACCCATGGAGACAAGTCGGCTGGGGACGATGTATTGAATCGGGACGCAATTTGAGTGATCCATCGTCATTAGGTGGCCCTGAACGTTACAATTCACTATCAGTTTTTCGTCCCATTCGATAATCTAGATTCACAGCAGAACGGCCATAAGGTGCCCGAGGCAGCAATAGAACCCATGGAGTCAACTCGGCTGGAAGACGATGTATTGAATCGGGACGCAATTTGGGTGGTCCATCGTCATTAGGTGGCCCTGACTGTTACAATTCACTATCAGTTTTTCGTCCGATTCGAAAATCTTTGACTTACAGCAGAACGGCCATTAGGTGCCAGAGGCAGCAATCGACCCATGGAGACAAGTCTGCTGGAGGACGATGTATTGAATCGGGACGCAATTTGAGTGATCCATCGTCATTAGGAGGCCCTGAACGTTACAATTCACTATCAGTTTTTCGTCCCATTCGATAATCTAGATTCACAGCAGAACGGCCATAAGGTGCCCGAGGCAGCAATAGACCCATGGAGTCAACTCGGCTAAAGGACGATGTATTGAATCGGGACGCAATTTGCGTGGTCCATCGTCATTAGGTGGCCCTGAATGTTACAATTCACTATCAGTTTTTCGTCCGATTCGAAAATCTTTGACTCACAGCAGAACGGCCATTAGGTGCCCGAGGCAGCAATCGACCCATGGAGACAAGTCTGCTGGAGGACGATGTATTGAATCGGGACGCAATTTGAGTGATCCATCGTCATTAGGAGGCCCTGAACGTTACAATTCACTATCAGTTTTTCGTCCCATTCGATAATCTAGACTCACAGCAGAACGGCAATAAGGTGCCCGAGGCAGCAATAGACCCATGGAGACAAGTCGGCTGGAGGACGATGTATTGAATCGGGACGCAATTTGAGTGATCCATCGTCATTAGGTGGCCCTGAACGTTACAATTCACTATCAGTTTTTCGTCCCATTCGATAATCTAGATTCACAGCAGAACGGCCATAAGGTGCCCGATGCAGCAATAGACCCATGGAGTCAACTCGGCTGGGAGACGATGTATTGAATCGGGACGCAATTTGCGTGGTCCATCGTCATTAGGTGGCCCTGAATGTTACAATTCACTATCAGTTTTTCGTCCCATTCGATAATCTAGATTCACAGCAGAACGGCCATAAGGTGCCCGAGGCAGCAATAGACCCATGGAGTCAACTCGGCTAAAGGACGATGTATTGAATCGGGACGCAATTTGCGTGGTCCATCGTCATTAGGTGGCCCTGAATGTTACAATTCACTATCAGTTTTTCGTCCGATTCGAAAATCTTTGACTCACAGCAGAACGGCCATTAGGTGCCCGAGGCAGCAATCGACCCATGGAGACAAGTCTGCTGGAGGACGATGTATTGAATCGGGACGCAATTTGAGTGATCCATCGTCATTAGGAGGCCCTGAACGTTACAATTCACTATCAGTTTTTCGTCCCATTCGATAATCTAGACTCACAGCAGAACGGCCATAAGGTGCCCGAGGCAGCAATAGACCCATGGAGACAAGTCGGCTGGAGGACGATGTATTGAATCGGGACGCAATTTGAGTGATCCATCGTCATTAGGTGGCCCTGAACGTTACAATTCACTATCAGTTTTTCGTCCCATTCGATAATCTAGATTCACAGCAGAACGGCCATAAGGTGCCCGATGCAGCAATAGACCCATGGAGTCAACTCGGCTGGGAGACGATGTATTGAATCGGGACGCAATTTGCGTGGTCCATCGTCATTAGGTGGCCCTGAATGTTACAATTCACTATCAGTTTTTCGTCCGATTCGAAAATCTTTGACTCACAGCAGAACGGCCATAAGGTGCCCGAGGCAGCAATAGACCCATGGAGTCAACTCGGCTAAAGGACGATGTATTGAATCGGGACGCAATTTGCGTGGTCCATCGTCATTAGGTGGCCCTGAATGTTACAATTCACTATCAGTTTTTCGTCCGATTCGAAAATCTTTGACTCACAGCAGAACGGCCATTAGGTGCCCGAGGCAGCAATCGACCCATGGAGACAAGTCTGCTGGAGGACGATGTATTGAATCGGGACGCAATTTGAGTGATCCATCGTCATTAGGAGGCCCTGAACGTTACAATTCACTATCAGTTTTTCGTCCCATTCGATAATCTAGACTCACAGCAGAACGGCCATAAGGTGCCCGAGGCAGCAATAGACCCACGGAGACAAGTCGGCTGGAGGACGATGTATTGAATGGGGACGCAATTTGAGTGATCCATCGTCATTAGGTGGCCCTGAACGTTACAATTCACTATCAGTTTTTCGTCCCATTCGATAATCTAGATTCACAGCAGAACGGCCATAAGGTGCCCGATGCAGCAATAGACCCATGGAGTCAACTCGGCTGGGAGACGATGTATTGAATCGGGACGCAATTTGCGTGGTCCATCGTCATTAGGTGGCCCTGAATGTTACAATTCACTATCAGTTTTTCGTCCGATTCGAAAATCTTTGACTCACAGCAGAACGGCCATTAGGTGCCCGAGGCAGCAATCGACCCATGGAGACAAGTCTGCTGGAGGACGATGTATTGAATCGGGACGCAATTTGAGTGATCCATCGTCATTAGGTGGCCCTGAACGTTACAATTCACTATCAGTTTTTCATCCCATTCTATAATCTAGACTCACAGCAGAACGGCCATAAGGTGCCCGAGGCAGCAATAGACGCATGGAGACAAGTCTGCTGGAGGACGATGTATTGAATCGGGACGCAATTTGAGTGTTCCATCGTCATTAGGTGGCCCTGAACGTTACAATTCACTATCAGTTTATCGTCCGATTCGAAAATCTTTGAGTCACAGCAGGCCTGCCATAAGGTGCCCGAGGCAGCAATAGACCCATGGAGACAAGTATGCTGGAGGACGATGTATTGAATCGGGACGCAATTTGAGTGATCCATCGTCATTAGGTGGCCCTGAACGTTACAATTCACTATCAATTTTTCATCCCATTCTATAAACTAGACTCACAGCAGAACGGCCATAAGGTGCCCGAGGCAGCAATAGTCCCATGGAGTCAAGTCGGCTAGTGGACGATGTACTGAATCGGGACGCAATTTGTGTGGTCCATCGTCATTAGGTGGCCCTGAATGTTACAAATCTCTATCAGTTTTTCGTCCGATTCGAAAATCTTTGACTCACAGCAGAACGGCCATTAGGTGCCCGAGGCAGCAATCGACCCATGGAGACAAGTCTGCTGGAGGACGATGTATTGAATCGGGACGCAATGAGAGTGATCCATCGTCATTAGGAGGCCCTGAACGTTACAATTCACTATCAGTTTTTCGTCCCATTCGATAATCTAGACTCACAGCAGAACGGCCATAAGGTGCCCGAGGCAGCAATAGACTCATGGAGTCAAGTCGGCTGGAGGACGATGTATTGAATCGGGACGCAATTTGAGTGATCCATCTTCATTAGGAGGCCCTGAACGTTACAATTCACTATCAGTTTTTCGTCCCATTCGATAATCTAGACTCACAGCAGAACGGCCATAAGGTGCCCGAGGCAGCAATAGACCCATGGAGTCAAGTCGGCTGGAGGACGATGTATTGAATCGGGACGCAATTTGAGTGATCCATCGTCATTAGGTGGCCCTGAACGTTACAATTCACTATCAGTTTTTCGTCCCATTCGATAATCTAGATTCACAGCCATAAGGTGCCCGAGGCAGCAATAGACCCATGGAGTCAACTCGGCTGGAGGACGATGTATTGAATCGGGACGCAATTTGCGTGGTCCATCGTTATTAGGTGGCCCTGAATGTTACAATTCACTATCAGTTTTTCGTCCGATTCGAAAATCTTTGACTCACAGCAGGACGGCCATTAGGTGCCCGAGGCAGCAATCGACCCATGGAGACAAGTCTGCTGGAGGACGATGTATTGAATCGGGACGCAATAAGAGTGATCCATCGTCATTAGGAGGCCCTGAACGTTACAATTCACTATCAGTTTTTCGTTCCATTCGATAATCTAGACTCACAGCAGAACGGCCATAAGGTGCCCGAGGCAGCAATAGACCCATGGAGTCAAGTCGGCTGGAGGACGATGTATTGAATCGGGACGCAATTTGAGTGATCCATCGTCATTAGGAGGCCCTGAACGTTACAATTCACTATCAGTTTTTCGTCCGATTCGAAAATCTTTGACTCACAGCAGGCCTGCCATAAGGTGCCCGAGGCAGCAATAGACCCATGGAGACAAGACTGCTGGAGGACGATGTATTGAATCGGGACGCAATTTGAGTGATCCGTCGTCATTAGGTGGCCCTGAACGTTACAATTCACTATCAATTTTTCATCCCATTCTATAATCTAGACTCACAGCATAACGGCCATAAGGTGCCCGAGGCAGCAATAGTCCCATGGAGTCAAGTCGGCTAGTGGACGATGTACTGAATCGGGACGCAATTTGTGTGGTCCATCGTCATGAGGTGGCCCTGAATGTTACAAATCACTATCAGTTTTTCGTCCGATTCGAAAATCTTTGACTCACAGCAGAACGGCCATCAGGTGACCGAGGCAGCAATCGACCCATGGAGACAAGTCTGCTGGAGGACGATGTATTGAATCGGGACGCAATTTGCGTGGTCTATCGTCATTAGGTGGCCCTGAATGTTACAATTCACTATCAGTTTTTCGTCCGATTCGAAAATCTTTGACTCACAGCAGAACGGCCATTAGGTGCCCGAGGCAGCAATCGACCCATGGAGACAAGTCTGCTGGAGGACGATGTATTTAATCGGGACGCAATTTGAGTGATCCATCGTCATTAGGAGGCCCTGAACGTTACAATTCACTATCAGTTTTTCGTCCCATTCGATAATCTAGACTCACAGCAGAACGGCCATAAGGTGCCCGAGGCAGCAATAGACTCATGGAGTCAAGTCGGCTGGAGGACGATGTATTGAATCGGGACGCAATTTGAGTGATCCATCTTCATTAGGAGGCCCTGAACGTTACAATTCACTATCAGTTTTTCGTCCCATTCGATAATCTAGACTCACAGCAGAACGGCCATAAGGTGCCCGAGGCAGCAATAGACCCATGGAGTCAAGTCGGCTGGAGGACGATGTATTGAATCGGGACGCAATTTGAGTGATCCATCGTCATTAGGTGGCCCTGAACGTTACAATTCACTATCAGTTTTTCGTCCCATTCGATAATCTAGATTCACAGCAGAACGGCCATAAGGTGCCCGAGGCAGCAATAGAACCCATGGAGTCAACTCGGCTGGAGGACGATGTATTGAATCGGGACGCAATTTGGGTGGTCCATCGTCATTAGGTGGCCCTGACTGTTACAATTCACTATCAGTTTTTCGTCCGATTCGAAAATCTTTGACTTACAGCAGAACGGCCATTAGGTGCCAGAGGCAGCAATCGACCCATGGAGACAAGTCTGCTGGAGGACGATGTATTGAATCGGGACGCAATTTGAGTGATCCATCGTCATTAGGAGGCCCTGAACGTTACAATTCACTATCAGTTTTTCGTCCCATTCGATAATCTAGATTCACAGCAGAACGGCCATAAGGTGCCCGAGGCAGCAATAGACCCATGGAGTCAACTCGGCTAAAGGACGATGTATTGAATCGGGACGCAATTTGCGTGGTCCATCGTCATTAGGTGGCCCTGAATGTTACAATTCACTATCAGTTTTTCGTCCGATTCGAAAATCTTTGACTCACAGCAGAACGGCCATTAGGTGCCCGAGGCAGCAATCGACCCATGGAGACAAGTCTGCTGGAGGACGATGTATTGAATCGGGACGCAATTTGAGTGATCCATCGTCATTAGGAGGCCCTGAACGTTACAATTCACTATCAGTTTTTCGTCCCATTCGATAATCTAGACTCACAGCAGAACGGCCATAAGGTGCCCGAGGCAGCAATAGACCCATGGAGTCAAGTCGGCTGGAGGACGATGTATTGAATCGGGACGCAATTTGAGTGATCCATCGTCATTAGGTGGCCCTGAACGTTACAATTCACTATCAGTATTTCGTCCCATTCGATAATCTAGATTCACCGCCATAAGGTGCCCGAGGCAAGCAATAGACCCATGGAGTCAACTCGGCTGGAGGACGATGTATTGAATCGGGACGCAATTTGAGTGATGATCCATCGTCATTAGGTGGCCCTGAATGTTACAATTCACTATCAGTTTTTCGACCGATTCGAAAATCTTTGAGTTACAGCAGGCCTGCCATAAGGTGCCCGAGGCAGCAATAGTCCCATGGAGTCAAGTCGGCTGGAGGACGATGTATTGAATCGGCACGCAATTTGAGTGATCCATCGTCATTAGGAGGCCCTGAACGTTACAATTCACTATCAGTTTTTCGTCCGATTCGAAAATCTTTGAGTCACAGCAGGCCTGCCATAAGGTGCCTGACCCATGGAGACAAGACTGCTGGAGGACGATGTATTGAATCGGGACGCAATTTGAGTGATCCATCGTCATTAGGTGGCCCTGAACATGCCAATTCACTATCAATTTTTCATCCCATTCTATAATCTAGACTCACAGCAGAACGGCCATAAGGTGCCCGAGGCTGCAATAGTCCCATGGAGTCAAGTCGGCTAGTGGACGATGTACTGAATCTGGACGCAATTTGTGTGGTCCATCGTCATGAGGTGGCCCTGAATGTTACAAATCACTATCAGTTTTTCGTCCGATTCGAAAATCTTTGACTCACAGCAGAACGGCCATAAGGTGCCCGAGGCAGCAATAGACCCATGAAGTCAAGTCTGCTGGAGGACGATGTATTGAATCAGGACGCAATTTGAGTGATTCATCGTCATTAGGTGGCCCTGAACGTTACAATTCACTATCAGTTTTTCGTCCCATTCGATAATCTAGACTCACAGCAGAACGGCCATAAGGTGCCCGAGGCAGCAATAGACCCATGGAGACAAGTCGGCTGGGGACGATGTATTGAATCGGGACGCAATTTGAGTGATCCATCGTCATTACGTGGCCCTGAACGTTACAATGCACTATCAGTTTTTCGTCCCATTCGATAATCTAGATTCACAACAGAACGGCCATAAGGTGCCCGAGGCAGCAAGAGACCCATGGAGTCAACTCGGCTGGAGGACGATGTATTGAATAGGGACGCAATTTGCGTGGTCCATCGTCATTAGGTGGCCCTGAATGTTACAATTCACTATCAGTTTTTCGTCAGATTCGAAAATCTTTGACTCACAGCAGAACGGCCATTAGGTGCCCGAGGCAGCAATCGACCCATGGAGACAAGTCTGCTGGAGGTCGATGTATTGAATCGGGACGCAATTTGAGTGATCCATCGTCATTAGGAGGCCCTGAACGTTACAATTCACTATCAGTTTTTCGTCCGATTCGAAAATCTTTGAGTCACAGCAGGCCTGCCATAAGGTGCCCGAGGCAGCAATAGACCCATGGAGACAAGTCTGCTGGAGGTCGATGTATTGAATCGGGACGCAATTTGAGTGATTCATCGTCATTAGGTGGCCCTGAACGTTACAATTCACTATCAGTTTTTCGACCGATTCGAAAATCTTTGACTCACAGCAGAACGGCCATAAGGTCCCGAGGCAGCAATAGACCCATGAAGTCAAGTCTGCTGGAGGACGATGTAATGAATCAGGACGCAATTTGAGTGATCCATCGTCATTAGGAGGCCCTGAACGTTACAATTCACTATCAGTTTTTCGTCCCATTCGACAATCTAGACTCACAGCAGAACGGCCAAAAGGTGCCCGAGGCAGCAATAGACCCATGGAGTCAAGACGGCTGGAGGACGATGTATTGAATCGGGACGCAATTTGAGTGATCCATCGTCATTAGGAGGCCCTGAACGTTACAATTCACTATCAGTTTTTCGTCCGATTCGAAAATCTTTGAGTCACAGCAGGCCTGCCATAAGGTGCCCGAGGCAGCAATAGACCCATGGAGACAAGTCTGCTGGAGGACGATGTATTGAATCGGGACGCAAATTGAGTGATTCATCGTCATTAGGTGGCCCTGAACGTTACAATTCACTATCAGTTTTTCGACCGATTCGAAAATCTTTGACTCACAGCAGAACGGCCATAAGGTCCCGAGGCAGCAATAGACCCATGAAGTCAAGTCTGCTGGAGGACGATGTATTGAATCAGGACGCAATTTGAGTGATCCATCGTCATTAGGTGGCCCTGAACGTTACAATTCACTATCAGTTTTTCGTCCCATTCGATAGTCTAGACTCACAGCAGAACGGCCATAAGGTGCCCGAGGCAGCAATAGACCCATGGAGACAAGTCGGCTGGGGACGATGTATTGAATCGGGACGCAATTTGAGTGATCCATCGTCATTAGGTGGCCCTGAACGTTACAATTCACTATCAGTTTTTCGTCCCATTCGATAATCTAGATTCACAACAGAAAAGCCATAAGGTGCCCGAGGCAGCAATAGACCCATGGAGTCAACTCGGCTAAAGGACGATGTATTGAATCGGGACGCAATTTGCGTGGTCCATCGTCATTAGGTGGCCCTGAATGTTACAATTCACTATCAGTTTTTCGTCCGATTCGAAAATCTTTGACTCACAGCAGAACGGCCATTAGGTGCCCGAGGCAGCAATCGACCCATGGAGACAAGTCTGCTGGAGGACGATGTATTGAATCGGGACGCAATTTGAGTGATCCATCGTCATTAGGAGGCCCTGAACGTTACAATTCACTATCAGTTTTTCGTCCCATTCGATAATCTAGACTCACAGCAGAACGGCCATAAGGTGCCCGAGGCAGCAATAGACCCATGGAGTCAAGTCGGCTGGAGGACGATGTATTGCATCGGGACGCAATTTGAGTGATCCATCGTCATTAGGAGGCCCTGAACGTTACAATTCAGTATCAGTATTTCGTCCCATTCGATAATCTAGACTCACAGCAGAACGGCCATAAGGTACCCGAGGCAGCAATAGACCCATGGAGTCAAGTCGGCTGGAGGACGATGTATTGAATCGGGACGCAATTTGCGTGGTCCATCGTCATTAGGTGGCCCTGAATGTTACAATTCACTATCAGTTTTTCGTCCGATTCGAAAATCTTTGACTCACAGCAGGACGGCCATTAGGTGCCCGAGGCAGCAATCGACCCATGGAGACAAGTCTGCTGGAGGACGATGTATTGAATCGGGACGCAATTTGAGTGATCCATCGTCATTAGGAGGCCCTGAACGTTACAATTCACTATCAGTTTTTCGTCCCATTCGATAATCTAGACTCACAGCAGAACGGCCATAAGGTGCCCGAGGCAGCAATAGACCGATGGAGTCAAGTCGGCTGGAGGACGATGTATTGAATCGGGACGCAATTTGAGTGATCCATCGTCATTATGAGGCCCTGAACGTTACAATTCACTATCAGTTTTTCGTCCGATTCGAAAATCTTTGAGTCACAGCAGGCCTGCCATAAGGTGCCCGAGGCAGCAATAGACCCATGGAGTCAAGTCGGCTGGAGGACGATGTATTGAATCGGGACGCAATTTGAGTGATCCATCGTCATTAGGTGGCCCTGAACGTTACAATTCACTATCAGTTTTTCGTCCGATTCGAAAATATTTGACTCACAGCAGAACGGCCATAAGGTGCCCGAGGCAGCAATAGACCCATGAAGTCAAGTCTGCTGGAGGACGATTGATTGAATCAGGACGCAATTTGAGTGATCCATCGTCATTAGGTGGCCCTGAACGTTACAATTAACTATCAGTTTTTCGTCCGATTCGAAAATCTTTGACTCACAGCAGAACGGCCATTAGGTGCCCGAGGCAGCAATCGACCCATGGAGACATGTCTGCTGGACGACGATGTATTGAATCGGGACGCAATTTGAGTGATCCATCGTCATTTGGTGGCCCTGAACGTTACAATTCACTATCAGTTTTTCGTGCCATTCGATAATCTAGACTCACAGCAGAACGGCCATAAGGTGCCCGAGGCAGCAATAGACCCATGGAGACAAATCGGCTGGGGACGATGTATTGAATCGGGACGCAATTTGAGAGATCCATCGTCATTAGGTGACCCTGAACGTTACAATTCACTATCAGTTTTTCGTCCCATCGATAATCTAGATTCACAGCAGAACGGCCATAAGGTGCCCGAGGCAGCAATAGACCCATGGAGTCAACTCGGCTGGAGGACGATGTATTGAATCGGGACGCAATTTGCGTGGTCCATCGTCATTAGGTGGCCCTGAATGTTACAATTCACTATCAGTTTTTCGTCCGATTCGAAAATCTTTGACTCACAGCAGAACGGCCATAAGGTGCCAGAGGCAGCAACAGACGCTTAGAGACAAGTCTGCTGGAGGACGATGTATTGAATCGGGACGCAATTTGAGTGTTCCATCGTCATTAGGAGGCCCTGAACGTTACAATTCACTATCAGTTTTTCGTCCGATTCGAAAATCTTTGTGTCACAGCAGGCCTGCCATAAGGTGCCCGAAGCAGCAATAGACGCATGGAGACAAGTCTGCTGGAGGACGATGTATTGAATCGGGACGCAATTTGAGTGATCTATCGTCATTAGGTGGCCCTGAACGTTACAATTCACTATCAGTTTTTCATCCCATTCTATAATCTAGACTCACAGCAGAACGGCCATAACGTGCCCGAGGCAGCAATAGTCCCATGGAGTCAAGTCGGCTGGGGACGATGTATTGAATCGGGACGCAATTTGAGTGATCCATCGTCATTAGGTGGCCCTGAACGTTACAATTCACTATCAGTTTTTCGTCCCATTCGATAATCTAGATTCACAGCAGAACGGCCATAAGGTGCCAGAGGCAGCAATAGACCCATGGAGTCAACTCGGCTGGAGGACGATGTATTGAATCGGGACGCAATTTGCGTGGTCCATCGTCATTAGGTGGCCCTGAATGTTACAATTCACTATCAGTTTTTCGTCCGATTCGAAAATCTTTGACTCACAGCAGAACGGCCATTAGGTGCCCGAGGCAGCAATAGACCCATGAAGACAAGTCTGCTGGAGGACGATGTATTGAATCGGGTCGCAATTTGAGTGATCCATCGTCATTAGGAGGCCCTGAACGTTACAATTCACTATCAGTTTTTCGTCCCATTCGATAATCTAGACTCACAGCAGAACGGGCATAAGGTGCCCGAGGCAGCAATAGTCCCATGGAGTCAAGTCGGCTCGGGACGATGTATTGAATCGGGGCGCAATTTGAGTGATCCATCGTCATTAGGTGGCCCTGAACGTTACAATTCACTATCAGTTTTTCGTCCCATTCGATAATCTAGATTCACAGCAGAATGGCCATAAGGTGCCCGAGGCAGCAATAGACCCATGGAGTCAACTCGGCTGGAGGACGATGTATTGAATCGGGACGCAATTTGCGTGGTCTATCGTCATTAGGTGGCCCTGAATGTTACAATTCACTATCAGTTTTTCGTCCGATTCGAAAGTCTTTGACTCACAGCAGAACGGCCATTAGGTGTCCGAGGCAGCAATCGACCCATGGAGACAAGTCTGCTGGAGAACGATGTATTGAATCGGGACGCAATTTGAGTGATCCATCTTCATTAGGAGGCCCTGAACGTTACAATTCACTATCAGTTTTTCGTCCCATTCGATAATCTAGACTCACAGCAGAACGGCCATAAGGTGCCCGAGGCAGCAATAGACCCATGGAGTCAAGTCGGCTGGAGGACGATGTATTGAATCGGGACGCAATTTGAGTGATCCATCGTCATTAGGTGGCCCTGAACGTTACAATTCACTATCAGTTTTTCGTCCCATTCGATAATCTAGATTCACAGCCATAAGGTGCCCGAGGCAGCAATAGACCCATGGAGTCAACTCGGCTGGAGGACGATGTATTGAATCGGGACGCAATTTGCGTGGTCCATCGTTATTAGGTGGCCCTGAATGTTACAATTCACTATCAGTTTTTCGTCCGATTCGAAAATCTTTGACTCACAGCAGGACGGCCGTTAGGTGCCCGAGGCAGCAATCGACCCATGGAGACAAGTCTGCTGGAGGACGATGTATTGAATCGGGACGCAATGAGAGTGATCCATCGTCATTAGGAGGCCCTGAACGTTACAATTCACTATCAGTTTTTCGTCCCATTCGATAATCTAGACTCACAGCAGAACGGCCATAAGGTGCCCGAGGCAGCAATAGACCCATGGAGTCAAGTCGGCTGGAGGACGATGTATTGAATCGGGACGCAATTTGAGTGATCCATCGTCATTAGGAGGCCCTGAACGTTACAATTCACTATCAGTTTTTCGTCCGATTCGAAAATCTAGACTCACAGCAGAACGGCCATAAGGTGCCCGAGGCAGCAATAGTGCCATGGAGTCAAGTCGGCTGGAGGACGGACGCAATTTGAGTGAGGCCCTGAACGCTACAATTCACTATCAGTTTTTCGTCCGATTCGAAAATCTTTGAGTCACAGCAGGCCTGCCATAAGGTTCCCGAGGCAGCAATAGACCCATGGAGACAAGACTGCTGGAGGACGATGTATTGAATCGGGACGCAATTTGGGTGATCCATCGTCATTAGGTGGCCCTGAACGTTACAATTCACTATCAATTTTTCATCCCATTCTATAATCTAGACTCACAGCAGAACGGCTATAAGGTGCCCGAGGCAGCAATAGTCCCATGGAGTCAAGTCGGCTAGTGGACGATGTACTGAATCGGGACGTAATTTGTGTGGTCCATCGTCATGAGGTGGCCCTGAATGTTACAAATCACTATCAGTTTTTCGTCCGATTCGAAAATCTTTGACTCACAGCAGAACGGCCATCAGGTGCCCGAGGCAGCAATCGACCCATGGAGACAAGTCTGCTGGAGGACGATGTATTGAATCGGGACGCAATTTGAGTGATCCATCGTCATTAGGTGGCCCTGAAAGTTACAATTCACTATCAGTTTTTCGTCCGATTCGAAAATCTTTGACACACAGCAGAACGGCCATAAGGTGCCCGAGGCAGCAATAGACCCTTGAAGTCAAGTCTGCTGGAGGACGATGTATTGAATCAGGACGCAATTTGAGTGATCCATCGGCATTAGGTGGCCCTGAACGTTACAATTCACTATCAGTTTTTCGTCCCATTCGATAATCTAGACTCACAGCAGTACGGCCATAAGGTGCCCGAGGCAGCAATAGACCCATGGAGACAAGTCGGCTGGGGACGATGTATTGAATCGGGACGCAATTTGAGTGATCCATCGTCATTAGGTGGCCCTGAACGTTACAATTCACTATCAGTTTTTCGTCCCATTCGATAATCTAGATTCACAGCAGAACGGCCATAAGGTGCCGAGGCAGCAATAGACCCATGGAGTCAACTCGGCTGGAGGATAATGTATTGAATCGGGACGCAATTTGCGTGATCCATCGTCATTAGGTGGCCGTGAATGTTACAATTCACTATCAGTTTTTCGTCCGATTCGAAAATCTTTGAGTCACAGCAGGCCTGCCATAAGGTGCCCGAGGCAGCAATAGACCCATGGAGTCAAGTCGGCTGGGGTCGATGTCTTGAATAGGGACGCAATTTGAGTGATCCATCGTCATTAGGTGGCCCTGAATGATACAAATCACTATCACTTTTTCGTCCGATTCGAAAATCTTTGACTCACAGCAGAACGGCCGTAAGGTGCCCGAGGCAGCAATCGACCCATGGAGACAAGTCTGCTGGAGGACGATGTATTGAATCGGGACGCAATTTGAGTGATCCATCGTCATTAGGTGGCCCTGAACGTTACAATTCACTATCAGTTTTTCGTCCGATTCGAAAATCTTTGACTCACAGCAGAACGGCCATTAGGTGCCGAGGCAGCAATCGACCCATGGAGACAAGTCTGCTGGAGGACGATGTATTGAATCGGGACGCAATCTGAGTGATCCATCGTCATTAGGAGGCCCTGAACGTTACAATTGACTATCAGTTTTTCGTCCCATTCGATAATCTAGACTCACTGCAGAACGGCCGTAAGGTGCCCGAGGCAGCAATAGACCCATGGAGTCAAGTCGGCTGGAGGACGATGTATTGAATCGGGACGCAATTTGAGTGATCCATCGTTATTAGGTGGCCCTGAACGTTACAATTCACTATCAGTTTTTCGTCCGATTCGAAAATCTTTGACTCACAGCAGAACGGCCATTAGGTGCCCGAGGCAGCAATCGACCCATGGAGACAAGTCTGCTGGAGGACGATGTATTGAATCGGGACGCAATTTGAGTGATCCATCGTCATTAGGAGGTCCTGAACGTTACAATTCACTATCAGTTTTTCGTCCCATTCGATAATCTAGACTCACAGCAGAACGGCCATAAGGTGCCCGAGGCAGCAATAGACCCATGGAGTCAAGTCGGCTGGAGGACGATGTATTGAATCGGGACACAATTTGAGTGATCCATCGTCATTAGGAGGCCCTGAACGTTACAATTCACTATCAGTATTTCGTCCCATTCGATAATCTAGACTGACAGCAGAACGGCCATAAGGTGCCCGAGGCAGCAATAGTCCCATGGAGTCAAGTCGGCTGGGGACGATGTATTGAATCGGGGCGCAATTTGAGTGATCCATCGTCATTAGGTGGCCCTGAACGTTACAATTCACTATCAGTTTTTCGTCCCATTCGATAATCTAGATTCACAGCAGAATGGCCATAAGGTGCCCGAGGCAGCATTGGACCCATGGAGTCAACTCGGCTGGAGGACGATGTATTGAATCGGGACGCAATTTGCGTGGTCTATCGTCATTAGGTGGCCCTGAATGTTACAATTCACTATCAGTTTTTCGTCCGATTCGAAAGTCTTTGACTCACAGCAGAACGGCCATTAGGTGCCCGAGGCAGCAATCGACCCATGGAGACAAGTCTGCTGGAGGACGATGTATTGAATCGGGACGCAATTTGAGTGATCCATTGTCATTAGGAGGCCCTGAACGTTACAATTCACTATCAGTTTTTCGTCCCATTAGATAATCTAGACTCACAGCAGAACGGCCATAAGGTGCCCGAGGCAGCAATAGACTCATGGAGTCAAGTCGGCTGGAGGACGATGTATTGAATCGGGACGCAATTTGAGTGATCCATCTTCATTAGGAGGCCCTGAACGTAACAATTCACTATCAGTTTTTCATCCCATTCGATAATCTAAACTGACAGCAGAACGGCCATAAGGTGCCCGAGGCAGCAATAGACCCATGGAGTCAAGTCGGCTGGAGGACGATGTATTGAATCGGGACGCAATTTGAGTGATCCATCGTCATTAGGTGGCCCATTCGATCATCTAGATTCACAGCCATAAGGTGCCCGAGGCAGCAATAGACCCATGGAGTCAACTCGGCTGGAGGACGATGTATTGAATCGGGACGCAATTTGCGTGGTCCATCGTTATTAGGTGGCCCTGAATGTTACAATTCACTATCAGTTTTTCGTCCGATTCAAAAATCTTTGACTCACAGCAGGACGGCAATTAGGTGCCCGAGGCAGCAATCGACCCATGGAGACAAGTCTGCTGGAGGACGATGTATTGAATCGGGACGCAATGAGAGTGATCCATCGTCATTAGGAGGCCCTGAACGTTACAATTCACTATCAGTTTTTCGTCCCATTCGATAATCTAGACTCACAGCAGAACGGCAATAAGGTGCCCGAGGCAGCAATAGACCCATGGAGTGAAGTCGGCTGGAGGAAGATGTATTGAATCGGGACGCAATTTGAGTGATCCATCGTCATTAGGAGGACCTGAACGTTACAATTCACTATCAGTTTTTCGTGCGATTCGAAAATCTTTGAGTCACAGCAGGCCTGCCATAAGGTGCCCGAGGCAGCAATAGACCCATGGAGACAAGTCTGCTGGAGGACGATGTATTGAATCGGGACGCAATTTGAGTGATCCATCGTCATTAGGTGGCCCTGAACGTTACAATTCACTATCAGTTTTTCGTCCCATTCGATAATCTAGATTCACAGCAGAACGGCCATAAGGTGCCCGAGGCAGCAATAGACCCATGGAGTCAACTCGGCTGGAGGACGATGTATTGAATCGGGACGCAATTTGGGTGGTCCATCGTCATTAGGTGGCCCTGAATGTTACAATTCACTATCAGTTTTTCGTCCGATTCGAAAATCTTTGACTTACAGCAGAACGGCCATTAGGTGCCCGAGGCAGCAATCGACCCATGGAGACAAGTCTGCTGGAGGACGATGTATTGAATCGGGAAGCAATTTGAGTGATCCATCGTCATTAGGAGGCCCTGAACGTTACAATTCACTATCAGTTTTTCGTCCCATTCGATAATCTAGATTCACAGCAGAACGGCCATAAGGTGCCCGAGGCAGCAATAGACCCATGGAGTCAACTCGGCTAAAGGACGATGTATTGAATCGGGACGCAATTTGCGTGGTCCATCGTCATTAGGTGGCCCTGAATGTTACAATTCACTATCAGTTTTTCGTCCGATTCGAAAATCTTTTACTCACAGCAGAACGGCCATTAGGTGCCCGAGGCAGCAATCGACCCATGGAGACAAGTCTGCTGGAGGACGATGTATTGAATCGGGACGCAATTTGAGTGATCCATCGTCATTAGGAGGCCCTGAACGTTACAATTCACTATCAGTTTTTCGTCCCATTCGATAATCTAGACTCACAGCAGGCCTGCCATAAGGTGCCCGAGGCAGCAATAGTCCCATGGAGTCAAGTCGGCTGGAGGACGGAGTATTGAATCGGCACGCAATTTGAGTGATCCATCGTCATTAGGAGGCCCTGAACGTTACAATTCACTATCAGTTTTTCGTCCGATTCGAAAATCTTTGAGTCACAGCAGGCCTGCCATAAGGTGCCCGAGGCAGCAATAGACCCATGGAGACAAGACTGCTGGAGGACGATGTATTGAATCGGGACGCAATTTGAGTGATCCATCGTCATTAGGTGGCCCTGAACGTTACAATTCACTATCAGTTTTTCGTCCCATTCGATAATCTAGATTCACAGCAGAACGGCCATAAGGTGCCAGAGGCAGCAATAGACCCATGGAGTCAACTCGGCTGGAGGACGATGTATTGAATCGGGACGCAATTTGCGTGGTCCATCGTCATTAGGTGGCCCTGAATGTTACAATTCACTATCAGTTTTTCGTCCGATTCGAAAATCTTTGACTCACAGCAGAACGGCCATTAGGTGCCCGAGGCAGCAATAGACCCATGAAGACAAGTCTGCTGGAGGACGATGTATTGAATCGGGTCGCAATTTGAGTGATCCATCGTCATTAGGAGGCCCTGAACGTTACAATTCACTATCAGTTTTTCGTCCCATTCGATAATCTAGACTCACAGCAGAACGGGCATAAGGTGCCCGAGGCAGCAATAGTCCCATGGAGTCAAGTCGGCTGGGGACGATGTATTGAATCGGGGCGCAATTTGAGTGATCCATCGTCATTAGGTGGCCCTGAACGTTACAATTCACTATCAGTTTTTCGTCCCATTCGATAATCTAGATTCACAGCAGAATGGCCATAAGGTGCCCGAGGCAGCAATAGACCCATGGAGTCAACTCGGCTGGAGGACGATGTATTGAATCGGGACGCAATTTGCGTGGTCTAACGTCATTAGGTGGCCCTGAATGTTACAATTCACTATCAGTTTTTCGTCCGATTCGAAAGTCTTTGACTCACAGCAGAACGGCCATTAGGTGTCCGAGGCAGCAATCGACCCATGGAGACAAGTCTGCTGGAGGACGATGTATTGAATCGGGACGCAATTTGAGTGATCCATCGTCATTAGGAGGCCCTGAACGTTACAATTCACTATCAGTTTTTCGTCCCATTCGATAATCTAGACTCACAGCAGAACGGCCATAAGGTGCCCGAGGCAGCAATAGACCCATGGAGTCAAGTCGGCTGGAGGACGATGTATTGAATCGGGACGCAATTTGAGTGATCCATCGTCATTAGGTGGCCCTGAACGTTACAATTCACTATCAGTTTTTCGTCCCATTCGATAATCTAGATTCACAGCCATAAGGTGCCCGAGGCAGCAATAGACCCATGGAGTCAACTCGGCTGGAGGACGATGTATTGAATCGGGACGCAATTTGCGTGGTCCATCGTTATTAGGTGGCCCTGAATGTTACAATTCACTATCAGTTTTTCGTCCGATTCGAAAATCTTTGACTCACAGCAGAACGGCCATCAGGTGAACGTTACAATTCACTATCAGTTTTTCGTCCGATTCGAAAATCTTTGAGTCACAGCAGGCCTGCCATAAGGTGCCCGAGGCAGCAATAGACCCATGGAGACAAGTCTGCTGGAGGACGATGTATTGAATCGGGACGCAATTTGAGTGATTCATCGTCATTAGGTGGCCCTGAACGTTACAATTCACTATCAGTTTTTCATCCCATTCTATAATCTAGACTCACAGCAGAACGACCATAAGGTGCCCGAGGCAGCAATAGTGCCATGGAGTCAAGTCGGCTGGAGGACGGACGCAATTTGAGTGATCCATCGTCATTAGGAGGCCCTGAACGTTACAATTCACTATCAGTTTTTCGTCCGATTCGAAAATCTTTGAGTCACAGCAGGCCTGCCATAAGGTGCCCGAGGCAGCAATAGACCCATGGAGACAAGACTGCTGGAGGACGATGTATTAAATCGGGACGCAATTTGAGTGATCCATCGTCATTAGGTGGCCCTGAACGTTACAATTCACTATCAACTTTTCATCCCATTCTATAATCTAGACTCACAGCAGAACGGCCATAAGGTGCCCGAGGCAGCAATAGTCCCATGGAGTCAAGTCGGCTAGTGGACGATGTACTGAATCGGGACGTAATTTGTGTGGTCCATCGTCATGAGGTGGCCCTGAATGTTACAAATCACTATCAGTTTTTCGTCCGATTCGAAAATCTTTGACTCACAGCAGAACGGCCATCAGGTGCCCGAGGCAGCAATCGACCCATGGAGACAAGTCTGCTGGAGGACGATGTATTGAATCGGGACGCAATTTGAGTGATCCATCGTCATTAGGTGGCCCTGAAAGTTACAATTCACTATCAGTTTTTCGTCCGATTCGAAAATCTTTGACTCACAGCAGAACGGCCATAAGGTGCCCGAGGCAGCAATAGACCCTTGAAGTCAAGTCTGCTGGAGGACGATGTATTGAATCAGGACGCAATTTGAGTGATCCATCGGCATTAGCTGGCCCTGAACGTTACAATTCACTATCAGTTTTTCGTCCCATTCGATAATCTAGACTCACAGCAGTACGGCCATAAGGTGCCCGAGGCAGCAATAGACCCATGGAGACAAGTCGGCTGGGGACGATGTATTGAATCGGGACGCAATTTGAGTGATCCATCGTCATTAGGTGGCCCTGAACGTTACAATTCACTATCAGTTTTTCGTCCCATTCGATAATCTAGATTCACAGCAGAACGGCAATAAGGTGCCGAGGCAGCAATAGACCCATGGAGTCAACTCGGCTGGAGGATAATGTATTGAATCGGGACGCAATTTGCGTGATCCATCGTCATTAGGTGGCCGTGAATGTTACAATTCACTATCAGTTTTTCGTCCGATTCGAAAATCTTTGAGTCACAGCAGGCCTGCCATAAGGTGCCCGAGGCAGCAATAGACCCATGGAGTCAAGTCGGCTGGGGACGATGTCTTGAATCGGGACGCAATTTGAGTGATCCATCGTCATTAGGTGGCCCTGAATGATACAAATCACTATCACTTTTTCGTCCGATTCGAAAATCTTTGACTCACAGCAGAACGGCCGTAAGGTGCCCGAGGCAGCAATCGACCCATGGAGACAAGTCTGCTGGAGGACGATGTATTGAATCGGGACGCAATTTGAGTGATCCATCGTCATTAGGTGGCCCTGAACGTTACAATTCACTATCAGTTTTTCGTCCGATTCGAAAATCTTTGACTCACAGCAGAACGGCCATTAGGTGCCCGAGGCAGCAATCGACCCATGGAGACAAGTCTGCTGGAGGACGATGTATTGAATCGGGACGCAATTTGAGTGATCCATCGTCATTAGGAGGCCCTCAACGTTACAATTCACTATCAGTTTTTCGTCCCATTCGATAATCTAGACTCACTGCAGAACGGCCGTAAGGTGCCCGAGGCAGCAATAGACCCATGGAGTCAAGTCGGCTGGAGGACGATGTATTGAATCGGGACGCAATTTGAGTGATCCATCGTTATTAGGTGGCCCTGAACGTTACAATTCACTATCAGTTTTTCGTCCGATTCGAAAATCTTTGACTCACAGCAGAACGGCCATTAGGTGCCCGAGGCAGCAATCGACCCATGGAGACAAGTCTGCTGGAGGACGATGTATTGAATCGGGACGCAATTTGAGTGATCCATCGTCATTAGGAGGTCCTGAACGTTACAATTCACTATCAGTTTTTCGTCCCATTCGATAATCTAGACTCACAGCAGAACGGCCATAAGGTGCCCGAGGCAGCAATAGACCCATGGAGTCAAGTCGGCTGGAGGACGATGTATTGAATCGGGACACAATTTGAGTGATCCATCGTCATTAGGAGGCCCTGAACGTTACAATTCACTATCAGTATTTCGTCCCATTCGATAATCTAGACTGACAGCAGAACGGCCATAAGGTGCCCGAGGCAGCAATAGTCCCATGGAGTCAAGTCGGCTGGGGACGATGTATTGAATCGGGGCGCAATTTGAGTGATCCATCGTCATTAGGTGGCCCTGAACGTTACAATTCACTATCAGTTTTTCGTCACATTCGATAATCTAGATTCACAGCAGAATGGCCATAAGGTGCCCGAGGCAGCAATAGACCCATGGAGTCAACTCGGCTGGAGGACGATGTATTGAATCGGGACGCAATTTGCGTGGTCTATCGTCATTAGGTGGCCCTGAATGTTACAATTCACTATCAGTTTTTCGTCCGATTCGAAAGTCTTTGACTCACAGCAGAACGGCCATTAGGTGCCCGAGGCAGCAATCGACCCATGGAGACAAGTCTGCTGGAGGACGATGTATTGAATCGGGACGCAATTTGAGTGATCCATCGTCATTAGGAGGCCCTGAACGTTACAATTCACTATCAGTTTTTCGTCCCATTAGATAATCTAGACTCACAGCAGAACGGCCATAAGGTGCCCGAGGCAGCAATAGACTCATGGAGTCAAGTCGGCTGGAGGACGATGTATTGAATCGGGACGCAATTTGAGTGATCCATCTTCATTAGGAGGCCCTGAACGTTACAATTCACTATCAGTTTTTCGTCCCATTCGATAATCTAGACTGACAGCAGAACGGCCATAAGGTGCCCGAGGCAGCAATAGACCCATGGAGTCAAGTCGGCTGGAGGACGATGTATTGAATCGGGACGCAATTTGAGTGATCCATCGTCATTAGGTGGCCCATTCGATAATCTAGATTCACAGCCATAAGGTGCCCGAGGCAGCAATAGACCCATGGAGTCAACTCGGCTGGAGGACGATGTATTGAATCGGGACGCAATTTGCGTGGTCCATCGTTATTAGGTGGCCCTCAATGTTACAATTCACTATCAGTTTTTCGTCCGATTCGAAAATCTTTGACTCACAGCAGGACGGCAATTAGGTGCCCGAGGCAGCAATCGACCCATGGAGACAAGTCTGCTGGAGGACGATGTATTGAATCGGGACGCAATGAGAGTGATCCATCGTCATTAGGAGGCCCTGAACGTTACAATTCACTATCAGTTTTTCGTCCCATTCGATAATCTAGACTCACAGCAGAACGGCCATAAGGTGCCCGAGGCAGCAATAGACCCATGGAGTCAAGTCGGCTGGAGGACGATGTATTGAATCGGGACGCAATTTGAGTGATCCATCGGCATTAGGAGGCCCTGAACGTTACAATTCACTATCAGTTTTTCGTCCGATTCGAAAATCTTTGAGTCACAGCAGGCCTGCCATAAGGTGCCCGAGGCAGCAATAGACCCATGGAGACAAGTCTGCTGGAGGACGATGTATTGAATCGGGACGCAATTTGAGTGATCCATCGTCATTAGGTGGCCCTGAACGTTACAATTCACTATCAGTTTTTCGTCCCATTCGATAATCTAGATTCACAGCAGAACGGCCATAAGGTGCCCGAGGCAGCAATAGACCAATGGAGTCAACTCGGCTGGAGGACGATGTATTGAATCGGGACGCAATTTGGGTGGTCCATCGTCATTAGGTGGCCCTGAATGTTACAATTCACTATCAGTTTTTCGTCCGATTCGAAAATCTTTGACTTACAGCAGAACGGCCATTAGGTGCCCGAGGCAGCAATCGACCCATGGAGACAAGTCTGCTGGAGGACGATGTATTGAATCGGGAAGCAATTTGAGTGATCCATCGTCATTAGGAGGCCCTGAACGTTACAATTCACTATCAGTTTTTCGTCCCATTCGATAATCTAGATTCACAGCAGAACGGCCATAAGGTGCCCGAGGCAGCAATAGACCCATGGAGTCAACTCGGCTAAAGGACGATGTATTGAATCGGGACGCAATTTGCGTGGTCCATCGTCATTAGGTGGCCCTGAATGTTACAATTCACTATCAGTTTTTCGTCCGATTCGAAAATCTTTGACTCACAGCAGAACGGCCATTAGGTGCCCGAGGCAGCAATCGACCCATGGAGACAAGTCTGCTGGAGGACGATGTATTGAATCGGGACGCAATTTGAGTGATCCATCGTCATTAGGAGGCCCTGAACGTTACAATTCACTATCAGTTTTTCGTCCCATTCGATAATCTAGACTCACAGCAGAACGGCCATAAGGTGCCCGAGGCAGCAATAGACCCATGGAGTCAAGTCGGCTGGAGGACGATGTATTGAATCGGGTCGCAATTTGAGTGATCCATCGTCATTAGGAGGCCCTGAACGTTACAATTCACTATCAGTTTTTCGTCCCATTCGATAATCTAGACTCACAGCAGAACGGCCATAAGGTGCCCGAGGCAGCAATAGACCCATGGAGTCAAGTCGGCTGGAGGACGATGTATTGAATCGGGACGCAATTTGCGTGGTCCATCGTCATTAGGTGGCCCTGAATGTTACAATTCACTATCAGTTTTTCGACCGATTCGAAAATCTTTGAGTTACAGCAGGCCTGCCATAAGGTGCCCGAGGCAGCAATAGTCCCATGGAGTCAAGTCGGCTGGAGGACGGTGTATTGAATCGGCACGCAATTTGAGTGATCCATCGTCATTAGGAGGCCCTGAACGTTACAATTCACTATCAGTTTTTCGTCCGATTCGAAAATCTTTGAGTCACAGCAGGCCTGCCATAAGGTGCCCGAGGCAGCAATAGACCCATGGAGACAAGACTGCTGGAGGACGATGTATTGAATCGGGACGCAATTTGAGTGATCCATCGTCATTAGGTGGCCCTGAACATGCCAATTCACTATCAATTTTTCATCCCATTCTATAATCTAGACTCACAGCAGAACGGCCATAAGGTGCCAGAGGCTGCAATAGTCCCATGGAGTCAAGTCGGCTAGTGGACGATGTACTGAATCTGGACGCAATTTGTGTGGTCCATCGTCATGAGGTGGCCCTGAATGTTACAAATCACTATCAGTTTTTCGTCCGATTCGAAAATCTTTGACTCACAGCAGAACGGCCATAAGGTGCCCGAGGCAGCAATCGACCCATGGAGACAAGTCTGCTGGAGGACGATGTATTGAATCGGGACGCAATTTGAGTGATCCATCGTCATTAGGTGGCCCTGAAAGTTACAATTCATTATCAGTTTTTCGTCCGATTCGAAAATCTTTGACTCACAGCAGAACGGCCATTAGGTGCCCGAGGCAGCAATAGACCCATGAAATCAAGTCTGCTGGAGGACGATGTATTGAATCAGGACGCAATTTGAGTGATCCATCGTCATTAGGTGGCCCTGAACGTTACAATTCACTATCAGTTTTTCGTCCCATTCGATAATCTAGACTCACAGCAGAACGGCCATAAGGTGCCCGAGGCAGCAGTAGACCCATGGAGACAAGTCTGCTGGAGGACGATGTATTGAATCGGGACGCAATTTGAGTGATCCATCGTCATTAGGTGGCCCTGAACGTTACAATGCACTATCAGTTTTTCGTCCCATTCGATAATCTAGACTCACAGCAGAACGGCCATAAGGTGCCCGAGGCAGCAGTAGACCCATGGAGACAAGTCTGCTGGAGGACGATGTATTGAATCGGGACGCAATTTGAGTGATCCATCGTCATTAGGTGGCCCTGAACGTTACAATGCACTATCAGTTTTTCGTCCGATTCGAAAATCTTTGAGTCACTGCAGGCCTGCCATAAGGTGCCCGAGGCAGCAATAGACCCATGGAGACAAGTCTGCTGGAGGACGATGTACTGAATCGGGACGCAATTTGAGTGATTCATCGTCATTAGGTGGCCCTGAACGTTACGATTCACTATCAGTTTTTCGTCCGATTCGAAAATCTTTGACTCACAGCAGAACGGCCATTAGGTGCCCGAGGCAGCAATCGACCCATGGAGACAAGTCTGCTGGAGGACGATGTATTGAATCGGGACGCAATTTGAGTGATCCATCGTCATTAGGTGGCCCTGAACGTTACGATTCACTATCAGTTTTTCGTCCGATTCGAAAATCTTTGACTCACAGCAGAACGGCCATTAGGTGCCCGAGGCAGCAATCGACCCATGGAGACAAGTCTGCTGGAGGACGATGTATTGAATCGGGACGCAATTTGAGTGATCCATCGTCATTAGGAGGTCCTGAACGTTACAATTCACTATCAGTTTTTCGTCCCATTCGATAATCTAGACTCACAGCAGAACGGCCATAAGGTGCCCGAGGCAGCAATAGCCCCATGGAGTCAAGTCGGCTGGAGGACGATGTATTGCATCGGGACGCAATTTGAGTGATCCATCGTCATTAGGAGGCCCTGAACGTTACAATTCACTATCAGTTTTTCGTCCCATTCGATAATCTAGACTCACAGCAGAACGGCCATAAGGTGCCCGAGGCAGCAATAGACCGATGGAGTCAAGTCGGCTGGAGGACGATGTATTGAATCGGGACGCAATTTGAGTGATCCATCGTCATTAGGAGGCCCTGAACGTTACAATTCACTATCAGTTTTTCGTCCGATTCGAAAATCTTTGAGTCACAGCAGGCCTGCCATAAGGTGCCCGAGGCAGCAATAGACCCATGGAGACAAGTCTGCTGGAGGACGATGTATTGAATCGGGACGCAATTTGAGTGATTCATCGTCATTAGGTGGCCCTGAATGTTACAATTCACTATCAGTTTTTCGTCCGATTCGAAAATCTTTGACTCACAGCAGAACGGCCATAAGGTGCCCGAGGCAGCAATAGACCCATGAAGTCAAGTCTGCTGGAGGACGATGTATTGAATCAGGACGCAATTTGAGTGATCCATCGTCATTAGGTGGCCCTGAACGTTACAATTCACTATCAGTTTTTCGTCCCATTCGATAATCTAGACTCACAGCAGAACGGCCATAAGGTGCCCGAGGCAGCAATAGACCCATGGAGACAAGTCGGCTGGGGACGATGTATTGAATCGGGACGCACTTTGAATGATCCATCGTCATTAGGTGGCCCTGAACGTTACAATTCACTATCAGTTTTTCGTCCAATTCGATAATCTAGATTCACAGCAGAACGGCCACAAGGTGCCCGAGGCAGCAATAGACCCATGGAGTCAACTCGGCTAAAGGACGATGTATTGAATCGTTACGCAATTTGCGTGGTCCATCGTCATTAGGAGGCCCTGAATGTTACAATTCACTATCAGTTTTTCGTCCGATTCGAAAATCTTTCACTCACAGCAGAACGGCCATTAGGTGCCCGAGGCAGCAATAGACCCATGGAGACAAGACTGCTGGAGGACGATGTATTGAATCGGGACGCAATTTGAGTGATCCATCGTCATTAGGTGGCCCTGAACATGCCAATTCACTATCAATTTTTCATCCCATTCTATAATCTAGACTCACAGCAGAACGGCCATAAGGTGCCCGAGGCTGCAATAGTCCCATGGAGTCAAGTCGGCTAGTGGACGATGTACTGAATCTGGACGCAATTTGTGTGGTCCATCGTCATGAGGTGGCCCTGAACGTTACAATTCACTATCAGTTTTTCGTCCGATTCGAAAATCTTTGACTCACAGCAGAACGGCCATTAGGTGCCCGAGGCAGCAATCGACCCATGGAGACAAGTCTGCTGGAGGACGATGTATTGAATCGGGACGCAATTTGAGTGATCCATCGTCATTAGGAGGCCCTCAACGTTACAATTCACTATCAGTTTTTCGTCCCATTCGATAATCTAGACTCACTGCAGAACGGCCGTAAGGTGCCCGAGGCAGCAATAGACCCATGGAGTCAAGTCGGCTGGAGGACGATGTATTGAATCGGGACGCAATTTGAGTGATCCATCGTTATTAGGTGGCCCTGAACGTTACAATTCACTATCAGTTTTTCGTCCGATTCGAAAATCTTTGACTCACAGCAGAACGGCCATTAGGTGCCCGAGGCAGCAATCGACCCATGGAGACAAGTCTGCTGGAGGACGATGTATTGAATCGGGACGCAATTTGAGTGATCCATCGTCATTAGGAGGCCCTGAACGTTACAATTCACTATCAGTATTTCGTCCCATTCGATAATCTAGACTGACAGCAGAACGGCCATAAGGTGCCCGAGGCAGCAATAGTCCCATGGAGTCAAGTCGGCTGGGGACGATGTATTGAATCGGGGCGCAATTTGAGTGATCCATCGTCATTAGGTGGCCCTGAACGTTACAATTCACTATCAGTTTTTCGTCACATTCGATAATCTAGATTCACAGCAGAATGGCCATAAGGTGCCCGAGGCAGCAATAGACCCATGGAGTCAACTCGGCTGGAGGACGATGTATTGAATCGGGACGCAATTTGCGTGGTCTATCGTCATTAGGTGGCCCTGAATGTTACAATTCACTATCAGTTTTTCGTCCGATTCGAAAGTCTTTGACTCACAGCAGAACGGCCATTAGGTGCCCGAGGCAGCAATCGACCCATGGAGACAAGTCTGCTGGAGGACGATGTATTGAATCGGGACGCAATTTGAGTGATCCATCGTCATTAGGAGGCCCTGAACGTTACAATTCACTATCAGTTTTTCGTCCCATTAGATAATCTAGACTCACAGCAGAACGGCCATAAGGTGCCCGAGGCAGCAATAGACTCATGGAGTCAAGTCGGCTGGAGGACGATGTATTGAATCGGGACGCAATTTGAGTGATCCATCTTCATTAGGAGGCCCTGAACGTTACAATTCACTATCAGTTTTTCGTCCCATTCGATAATCTAGACTGACAGCAGAACGGCCATAAGGTGCCCGAGGCAGCAATAGACCCATGGAGTCAAGTCGGCTGGAGGACGATGTATTGAATCGGGACGCAATTTGAGTGATCCATCGTCATTAGGTGGCCCATTCGATAATCTAGATTCACAGCCATAAGGTGCCCGAGGCAGCAATAGACCCATGGAGTCAACTCGGCTGGAGGACGATGTATTGAATCGGGACGCAATTTGCGTGGTCCATCGTTATTAGGTGGCCCTCAATGTTACAATTCACTATCAGTTTTTCGTCCGATTCGAAAATCTTTGACTCACAGCAGGACGGCAATTAGGTGCCCGAGGCAGCAATCGACCCATGGAGACAAGTCTGCTGGAGGACGATGTATTGAATCGGGACGCAATGAGAGTGATCCATCGTCATTAGGAGGCCCTGAACGTTACAATTCACTATCAGTTTTTCGTCCCATTCGATAATCTAGACTCACAGCAGAACGGCCATAAGGTGCCCGAGGCAGCAATAGACCCATGGAGTCAAGTCGGCTGGAGGACGATGTATTGAATCGGGACGCAATTTGAGTGATCCATCGGCATTAGGAGGCCCTGAACGTTACAATTCACTATCAGTTTTTCGTCCGATTCGAAAATCTTTGAGTCACAGCAGGCCTGCCATAAGGTGCCCGAGGCAGCAATAGACCCATGGAGACAAGTCTGCTGGAGGACGATGTATTGAATCGGGACGCAATTTGAGTGATCCATCGTCATTAGGTGGCCCTGAACGTTACAATTCACTATCAGTTTTTCGTCCCATTCGATAATCTAGATTCACAGCAGAACGGCCATAAGGTGCCCGAGGCAGCAATAGACCAATGGAGTCAACTCGGCTGGAGGACGATGTATTGAATCGGGACGCAATTTGGGTGGTCCATCGTCATTAGGTGGCCCTGAATGTTACAATTCACTATCAGTTTTTCGTCCGATTCGAAAATCTTTGACTTACAGCAGAACGGCCATTAGGTGCCCGAGGCAGCAATCGACCCATGGAGACAAGTCTGCTGGAGGACGATGTATTGAATCGGGAAGCAATTTGAGTGATCCATCGTCATTAGGAGGCCCTGAACGTTACAATTCACTATCAGTTTTTCGTCCCATTCGATAATCTAGATTCACAGCAGAACGGCCATAAGGTGCCCGAGGCAGCAATAGACCCATGGAGTCAACTCGGCTAAAGGACGATGTATTGAATCGGGACGCAATTTGCGTGGTCCATCGTCATTAGGTGGCCCTGAATGTTACAATTCACTATCAGTTTTTCGTCCGATTCGAAAATCTTTGACTCACAGCAGAACGGCCATTAGGTGCCCGAGGCAGCAATCGACCCATGGAGACAAGTCTGCTGGAGGACGATGTATTGAATCGGGACGCAATTTGAGTGATCCATCGTCATTAGGAGGCCCTGAACGTTACAATTCACTATCAGTTTTTCGTCCCATTCGATAATCTAGACTCACAGCAGAACGGCCATAAGGTGCCCGAGGCAGCAATAGACCCATGGAGTCAAGTCGGCTGGAGGACGATGTATTGAATCGGGTCGCAATTTGAGTGATCCATCGTCATTAGGAGGCCCTGAACGTTACAATTCACTATCAGTTTTTCGTCCCATTCGATAATCTAGACTCACAGCAGAACGGCCATAAGGTGCCCGAGGCAGCAATAGACCCATGGAGTCAAGTCGGCTGGAGGACGATGTATTGAATCGGGACGCAATTTGCGTGGTCCATCGTCATTAGGTGGCCCTGAATGTTACAATTCACTATCAGTTTTTCGACCGATTCGAAAATCTTTGAGTTACAGCAGGCCTGCCATAAGGTGCCCGAGGCAGCAATAGTCCCATGGAGTCAAGTCGGCTGGAGGACGGTGTATTGAATCGGCACGCAATTTGAGTGATCCATCGTCATTAGGAGGCCCTGAACGTTACAATTCACTATCAGTTTTTCGTCCGATTCGAAAATCTTTGAGTCACAGCAGGCCTGCCATAAGGTGCCCGAGGCAGCAATAGACCCATGGAGACAAGACTGCTGGAGGACGATGTATTGAATCGGGACGCAATTTGAGTGATCCATCGTCATTAGGTGGCCCTGAACATGCCAATTCACTATCAATTTTTCATCCCATTCTATAATCTAGACTCACAGCAGAACGGCCATAAGGTGCCAGAGGCTGCAATAGTCCCATGGAGTCAAGTCGGCTAGTGGACGATGTACTGAATCTGGACGCAATTTGTGTGGTCCATCGTCATGAGGTGGCCCTGAATGTTACAAATCACTATCAGTTTTTCGTCCGATTCGAAAATCTTTGACTCACAGCAGAACGGCCATAAGGTGCCCGAGGCAGCAATCGACCCATGGAGACAAGTCTGCTGGAGGACGATGTATTGAATCGGGACGCAATTTGAGTGATCCATCGTCATTAGGTGGCCCTGAAAGTTACAATTCATTATCAGTTTTTCGTCCGATTCGAAAATCTTTGACTCACAGCAGAACGGCCATTAGGTGCCCGAGGCAGCAATAGACCCATGAAATCAAGTCTGCTGGAGGACGATGTATTGAATCAGGACGCAATTTGAGTGATCCATCGTCATTAGGTGGCCCTGAACGTTACAATTCACTATCAGTTTTTCGTCCCATTCGATAATCTAGACTCACAGCAGAACGGCCATAAGGTGCCCGAGGCAGCAGTAGACCCATGGAGACAAGTCTGCTGGAGGACGATGTATTGAATCGGGACGCAATTTGAGTGATCCATCGTCATTAGGTGGCCCTGAACGTTACAATGCACTATCAGTTTTTCGTCCCATTCGATAATCTAGACTCACAGCAGAACGGCCATAAGGTGCCCGAGGCAGCAGTAGACCCATGGAGACAAGTCTGCTGGAGGACGATGTATTGAATCGGGACGCAATTTGAGTGATCCATCGTCATTAGGTGGCCCTGAACGTTACAATGCACTATCAGTTTTTCGTCCGATTCGAAAATCTTTGAGTCACTGCAGGCCTGCCATAAGGTGCCCGAGGCAGCAATAGACCCATGGAGACAAGTCTGCTGGAGGACGATGTACTGAATCGGGACGCAATTTGAGTGATTCATCGTCATTAGGTGGCCCTGAACGTTACAATTCACTATCAGTTTTTCGTCCCATTCGATAGTCTAGACTCACAGCAGAACGGCCATAAGGTGCCCGCGGCAGCAATAGACCCATGGAGTCAAGTCGGCTGGAGGACGATGTATTGAATCGGGACGCAATTTGTGTGATCCATCGTCATTAGGTGGCCCTGAACGTTACGATTCACTATCAGTTTTTCGTCCGATTCGAAAATCTTTGACTCACAGCAGAACGGCCATTAGGTGCCCGAGGCAGCAATCGACCCATGGAGACAAGTCTGCTGGAGGACGATGTATTGAATCGGGACGCAATTTGAGTGATCCATCGTCATTAGGAGGTCCTGAACGTTACAATTCACTATCAGTTTTTCGTCCCATTCGATAATCTAGACTCACAGCAGAACGGCCATAAGGTGCCCGAGGCAGCAATAGCCCCATGGAGTCAAGTCGGCTGGAGGACGATGTATTGCATCGGGACGCAATTTGAGTGATCCATCGTCATTAGGAGGCCCTGAACGTTACAATTCACTATCAGTTTTTCGTCCCATTCGATAATCTAGACTCACAGCAGAACGGCCATAAGGTGCCCGAGGCAGCAATAGACCGATGGAGTCAAGTCGGCTGGAGGACGATGTATTGAATCGGGACGCAATTTGAGTGATCCATCGTCATTAGGAGGCCCTGAACGTTACAATTCACTATCAGTTTTTCGTCCGATTCGAAAATCTTTGAGTCACAGCAGGCCTGCCATAAGGTGCCCGAGGCAGCAATAGACCCATGGAGACAAGTCTGCTGGAGGACGATGTATTGAATCGGGACGCAATTTGAGTGATTCATCGTCATTAGGTGGCCCTGAATGTTACAATTCACTATCAGTTTTTCGTCCGATTCGAAAATCTTTGACTCACAGCAGAACGGCCATAAGGTGCCCGAGGCAGCAATAGACCCATGAAGTCAAGTCTGCTGGAGGACGATGTATTGAATCAGGACGCAATTTGAGTGATCCATCGTCATTAGGTGGCCCTGAACGTTACAATTCACTATCAGTTTTTCGTCCCATTCGATAATCTAGACTCACAGCAGAACGGCCATAAGGTGCCCGAGGCAGCAATAGACCCATGGAGACAAGTCGGCTGGGGACGATGTATTGAATCGGGACGCACTTTGAATGATCCATCGTCATTAGGTGGCCCTGAACGTTACAATTCACTATCAGTTTTTCGTCCAATTCGATAATCTAGATTCACAGCAGAACGGCCACAAGGTGCCCGAGGCAGCAATAGACCCATGGAGTCAACTCGGCTAAAGGACGATGTATTGAATCGTTACGCAATTTGCGTGGTCCATCGTCATTAGGAGGCCCTGAATGTTACAATTCACTATCAGTTTTTCGTCCGATTCGAAAATCTTTCACTCACAGCAGAACGGCCATTAGGTGCCCGAGGCAGCAATAGACCCATGGAGACAAGACTGCTGGAGGACGATGTATTGAATCGGGACGCAATTTGAGTGATCCATCGTCATTAGGTGGCCCTGAACATGCCAATTCACTATCAATTTTTCATCCCATTCTATAATCTAGACTCACAGCAGAACGGCCATAAGGTGCCCGAGGCTGCAATAGTCCCATGGAGTCAAGTCGGCTAGTGGACGATGTACTGAATCTGGACGCAATTTGTGTGGTCCATCGTCATGAGGTGGCCCTGAATGTTACAAATCACTATCAGTTTTTCGTCCGATTCGAAAATCTTTGACTCACAGCAGAACGGCCATAAGGTGCCCGAGGCAGCAATCGACCCATGGAGACAAGTCTGCTGGAGGACGATGTATTGAATCGGGACGCAATTTGAGTGATCCATCGTCATTAGGTGGCCCTGAACGTTACAATGCACTATCAGTTTTTCGTCCCATTCGATAATCTAGATTCACAGCAGAACGGCCATAAGGTGCCTGAGGCAGCAATAGACCCATGGAGTCAACTCTGCTGGAGGACGATGTATTGAATCGGGACGCAATTTGCGTGGTCCATCGTCATTAGGTGGCCCTGAATGTTACTATTCACTATCAGTTTTACGTCCGATTCGAAAATCTTTGACTCACAGCAGGACGGCCATTAGGTGCCCGAGGCAGCAATCGACCCCTGGAGACAAGTCTGCTGGAGGACGATGTATTGAATCGGGACGCAATTTGAGTGATCCATCGTCATTAGGAGGCCCTGAACGTTACAATTCACTATCAGTTTTTCGTCCCATTCGACAATCTAGACTCACAGCATAACGGCCATAAGGTGCCCGAGGCAGCAATAGACCCATGGAGTTAAGACGGCTGGAGGACGATGTATTGAATCGGGACGCAATTTGAGTGATCCATCGTCATTAGGAGGCCCTGAACGTTACAATTCACTATCAGTTTTTCGTCCGATTCGAAAATCTTTGAGTCACTGCAGGCCTGCCATAAGGTGCCCGAGGCAGCAATAGACCCATGGAGACAAGTCTGCTGGAGGACGATGTACTGAATCGGGACGCAATTTGAGTGATTCATCGTCATTAGGTGGCCCTGAACGTTACAATTCACTATCAGTTTTTCGTCCCATTCGATAGTCTAGACTCACAGCAGAACGGCCATAAGGTGCCCGCGGCAGCAATAGACCCATGGAGTCAAGTCGGCTGGAGGACGATGTATTGAATCGGGACGCAATTTGAGTGATCCATCGTCATTAGGTGGCCCTGAACGTTACGATTCACTATCAGTTTTTCGTCCGATTCGAAAATCTTTGACTCACAGCAGAACGGCCATTAGGTGCCCGAGGCAGCAATCGACCCATGGAGACAAGTCTGCTGGAGGACGATGTATTGAATCGGGACGCAATTTGAGTGATCCATCGTCATTAGGAGGTCCTGAACGTTACAATTCACTATCAGTTTTTCGTCCCATTCGATAATCTAGACTCACAGCAGAACGGCCATAAGGTGCCCGAGGCAGCAATAGCCCCATGGAGTCAAGTCGGCTGGAGGACGATGTATTGCATCGGGACGCAATTTGAGTGATCCATCGTCATTAGGAGGCCCTGAACGTTACAATTCACTATCAGTATTTCGTCCCATTCGATAATCTAGACTCACAGCAGAACGGCCATAAGGTACCCGAGGCAGCAATAGACCCATGGAGTCAAGTCGGCTGGAGGACGATGTATTGAATCGGGACGCAATTTGCGTGGTCCATCGTCATTAGGTGGCCCTGAATGTTACAATTCACTATCAGTTTTTCGTCCGATTCGAAAATCTTTGACTCACAGCAGGACGGCCATTAGGTGCCCGAGGCAGCAATCGACCCATGGAGACAAGTCTGCTGGAGGACGATGTATTGAATCGGGACGCAATTTGAGTGATCCATCGTCATTAGGAGGCCCTGAACGTTACAATTCACTATCAGTTTTTCGTCCCATTCGGTAATCTAGACTCACAGCAGAACGGCCATAAGGTGCCCGAGGCAGCAATAGACCGATGGAGTCAAGTCGGCTGGAGGACGATGTATTGAATCGGGACGCAATTTGAGTGATCCATCGTCATTAGGAGGCCCTGAACGTTACAATTCACTATCAGTTTTTCGTCCGATTCGAAAATCTTTGAGTCACAGCAGGCCTGCCATAAGGTGCCCGAGGCAGCAATAGACCCATGGAGACAAGTCTGCTGGAGGACGATGTATTGAATCGGGACGCAATTTGAGTGATTCATCGTCATTAGGTGGCCCTGAACGTTACAATTCACTATCAGTTTTTCGTCCGATTCGAAAATCTTTGACTCACAGCAGAACGGCCATAAGGTGCCCGAGGCAGCAATAGACCCATGAAGTCAAGTCTGCTGGAGGACGATGTATTGAATCAGGACGCAATTTGAGTGATCCATCGTCATTAGGTGGCCCTGAACGTTACAATGCACTATCAGTTTTTCGTCCCATTCGATAATCTAGACTCACAGCAGGACGGCCATAAGGTGCCCGAGGCAGCAGTAGACCCATGGAGACAAGTCTGCTGGAGGACGATGTATTGAATCGGGACGCAATTTGAGTGATCCATCGTCATTAGGTGGCCCTGAACGTTACAATGCACTATCAGTTTTTCGTCCCATTCGATAATCTAGATTCACAGCAGAACGGCCATAAGGTGCCCGAGGCAGCAATAGACCCATGGAGTCAACTCTGCTGGAGGACGATGTATTGAATCGGGACGCAATTTGCGTGGTCCATCGTCATTAGGTGGCCCTGAATGTTACTATTCACTATCAGTTTTTCGTCCGATTCGAAAATCTTTGACTCACAGCAGGACGGCCATTAGGTGCCCGAGGCAGCAATCGACCCCTGGAGACAAGTCTGCTGGAGGACGATGTATTGAATCGGGACGCAATTTGAGTGATCCATCGTCATTAGGAGGCCCTGAACGTTACAATTCACTATCAGTTTTTCGTCCCATTCGACAATCTAGACTCACAGCATAACGGCCATAAGGTGCCCGAGGCAGCAATAGACCCATGGAGTTAAGACGGCTGGAGGACGATGTATTGAATCGGGACGCAATTTGAGTGATCCATCGTCATTAGGAGGCCCTGAACGTTACAATTCACTATCAGTTTTTCGTCCGATTCGAAAATCTTTGAGTCACTGCAGGCCTGCCATAAGGTGCCCGAGGCAGCAATAGACCCATGGAGACAAGTCTGCTGGAGGACGATGTACTGAATCGGGACGCAATTTGAGTGATTCATCGTCATTAGGTGGCCCTGAACGTTACAATTCACTATCAGTTTTTCGTCCCATTCGATAGTCTAGACTCACAGCAGAACGGCCATAAGGTGCCCGCGGCAGCAATAGACCCATGGAGTCAAGTCGGCTGGAGGACGATGTATTGAATCGGGACGCAATTTGTGTGATCCATCGTCATTAGGTGGCCCTGAACGTTACGATTCACTATCAGTTTTTCGTCCGATTCGAAAATCTTTGACTCACAGCAGAACGGCCATTAGGTGCCCGAGGCAGCAATCGACCCATGGAGACAAGTCTGCTGGAGGACGATGTATTGAATCGGGACGCAATTTGAGTGATCCATCGTCATTAGGAGGTCCTGAACGTTACAATTCACTATCAGTTTTTCGTCCCATTCGATAATCTAGACTCACAGCAGAACGGCCATAAGGTGCCCGAGGCAGCAATAGCCCCATGGAGTCAAGTCGGCTGGAGGACGATGTATTGCATCGGGACGCAATTTGAGTGATCCATCGTCATTAGGAGGCCCTGAACGTTACAATTCACTATCAGTATTTCGTCCCATTCGATAATCTAGACTCACAGCAGAACGGCCATAAGGTACCCGAGGCAGCAATAGACCCATGGAGTCAAGTCGGCTGGAGGACGATGTATTGAATCGGGACGCAATTTGCGTGGTCCATCGTCATTAGGTGGCCCTGAATGTTACAATTCACTATCAGTTTTTCGTCCGATTCGAAAATCTTTGACTCACAGCAGGACGGCCATTAGGTGCCCGAGGCAGCAATCGACCCATGGAGACAAGTCTGCTGGAGGACGATGTATTGAATCGGGACGCAATTTGAGTGATCCATCGTCATTAGGAGGCCCTGAACGTTACAATTCACTATCAGTTTTTCGTCCCATTCGGTAATCTAGACTCACAGCAGAACGGCCATAAGGTGCCCGAGGCAGCAATAGACCGATGGAGTCAAGTCGGCTGGAGGACGATGTATTGAATCGGGACGCAATTTGAGTGATCCATCGTCATTAGGAGGCCCTGAACGTTACAATTCACTATCAGTTTTTCGTCCGATTCGAAAATCTTTGAGTCACAGCAGGCCTGCCATAAGGTGCCCGAGGCAGCAATAGACCCATGGAGACAAGTCTGCTGGAGGAAGATGTATTGAATCGGGACGCAATTTGAGTGATTCATCGTCATTAGGTGGCCCTGAACGTTACAATTCACTATCAGTTTTTCGTCCGATTCGAAAATCTTTGACTCACAGCAGAACGGCCATAAGGTGCCCGAGGCAGCAATAGACCCATGAAGTCAAGTCTGCTGGAGGACGATGTATTGAATCAGGACGCAATTTGAGTGATCCATCGTCATTAGGTGGCCCTGAACGTTACAATTCGCTATCAGTTTTTCGTCCCATTCGATAATCTAGACTCACAGCAGAACGGCCATAAGGTGCCCGAGGCAGCAATAGACCCATGGAGACAAGTCGGCTGGGGACGATGTATTGAATCGGGACGCAATTTGATTGATCCATCGTCATTAGGTGGCCCTGAACGTTACAATTCACTATCAGTTTTTCGTCCAATTCGATAATCTAGATTCACAGCAGAACGGCCACAAGGTGCCCGAGGCAGCAATAGACCCATGGAGTCAACTCGGCTAAAGGACGATGTATTGAATCGTTACGCAATTTGCGTGGTCCATCGTCATTAGGAGGCCCTGAATGTTACAATTCACTATCAGTTTTTCGTCCGATTCGAAAATCTTTCACTCACAGCAGAACGGCCATTAGGTGCCCGAGGCAGCAATCGACCAATGGAGACAAGTCTGCTGGAGGACGATGTATTGAATCGGGACGCAATTTGAGTGATCCATCGTCATTAGGAGGCCCTGAACGTTACAATTCACTATCCGTTTTTCGTCCCATTTGATAATCTAGACTCACAGCAGAACATCCATAAGGTGCCCGAGGCAGCAATAGACTCATGGAGTCAAGTCGGCTGGAGGACGATGTATTGAATCGGGACGCAATTTGAGTGATCCATCGTCATTAGGTGGCCCTGAACGTTACAATTCACTATCAGTTTTTCGTCCGATTCGAAAATCTTTGACTCACAGCAGAACGGCCATAAGGTGCCCGAGGCAGCAATAGACCCATGAAGTCAAGTCTGCTGGAGGACGATTGATTGAATCAGGACGCAATTTGAGTGATCCATCGTCATTAGGTGGCCCTGAACGTTACAATTAACTATCAGTTTTTCGTCCCATTCGATAATCTAGACTCACAGCAGGACGGCCATAAGGTGCCCGAGGCAGCAATAGACCCATGGAGACAAGTCGGCTGGGGACGATGTATTGAATCGGGACGTAATTTGAGTGATCCATCGTCATTAGGTGGCCCTGAACGTTACAATTCACTATCAGTTTTTCGTCCCATTCGATAATCTAGATTCACAGCAGAACGGCCATAAGGTGCCCGAGGCAGCAATAGACCCATGGAGTCAACTCGGCTGGAGGACGATGTATTGAATTGGGACGCAATTTGCGTGGTCCATCGTCATTAGGTGGCCCTGAATGTTACAATTCACTATCAGTTTTTCGTCCGATTCGAAAATCTTTGACTCACAGCAGAACGGCCATTAGGTGCCCGAGGCAGCAATCGACCCATGGAGACATGTCTGCTGGAGGACGATGTATTGAATCGGGACGCAATTTGAGTGATCCATCGTCATTAGGAGGCCCTGAACGTTACAATTCACTATCAGTTTTTCGTCCCATTCGATAATCTAGACTCACAGCAGAACGGCCATAAGGTGCCCGAGGCAGCAATAGACCCATGGAGTCAAGTCGGCTGGAGGACTATGTATTGAATCGGGACGCAATTTGAGTGATCCATCGTCATTAGGAGGCCCTGAACGTTACAATTCACTATCAGTATTTCGTACCATTCGATAATCTAGACTCACAGCAGAACGGCCATAAGGTGCCCGAGGCAGCAATAGACCCATGGAGTCAAGTCGGCTGGAGGACGATGTATTGAATCGGGACGCAATTTGAATGATCCATCGTGATTAGGTGGCCCTGAACGTTACAATTCACTATCAGTTTTTCGTCCCATTCGATAATCTAGACTCACAGCAGAACGGCCATAAGGTGCCCGTGGCAGCAATCGACCCGTGGAGACAAGTCTGCTGGAGGACGATGTATTGAATCGGGACGCAATTTGAGTGATCCATCGTCATTTGGTGGCCCTGAACGTTACAATTCACTATCAGTTTTTCGTGCCATTCGATAATCTAGACTCACAGCAGAACGGCCATAAGGTGCCCGAGGCAGCAATAGACCCATGGAGACAAGTCGGCTGGGGACGATGTATTGAATCGGGACGCAATTTGAGTGATCCATCGTCATTAGGTGGCCCTGAACGTTACAATTCACTATCAGTTTTACGTCCCATCGATAATCTAGATTCACAGCAGAACGGCCATAAGGTGCCCGAGGCAGCAATAGACCCATGGAGTCAACTCGGCTGGAGAACGATGTATTGAATCGGGACGCAATTTGCGTGGTCCATCGTCATTAGGTGGCCCTGAATGTTACAATTCACTATCAGTTTTTCGTCCGATTCGAAAATCTTTGACTCACAGCAGAACGGCCATAAGGTGCCCGAGGCAGCAACAGACGCATAGAGACAAGTCTGCTGGAGGACGATGTATTGAATCGGGACGCAATTTGAGTGTTCCATCGTCATTAGGAGGCCCTGAACGTTACAATTCACTATCAGTTTTTAGTCCGATTCGAAAATCTTTGAGTCACAGCAGGCCTGCCATAAGGTGCCCGAAGCAGCAATAGACACATGGAGACAAGTCTGCTGGAGGACGATGTATTGAATCGGGACGCAATTTGAGTGATCTATCGTCATTAGGTGGCCCTGAACGTTACAATTCACTATCAGTTTTTCATCCCATTCTATAATCTAGACTCACAGCAGAACGGCCATAAGGTGCCCGAGGCAGCAATAGTCCCATGGAGTCAAGTCGGCTGGGGACGATGTATTGAATCGGGACGCAATTTGAGTGATCCATCGTCATTAGGTGGCCCTGAACGTTACAATTCACTATCAGTTTTTCGTCCCATTCGATAATCTAGATTCACAGCAGAACGGCCATAAGGTGCCAGAGGCAGCAATAGACCCATGGAGTCAACTCGGCTGGAGGACGATGTATTGAATCGGGACGCAATTTGCGTGGTCCATCGTCATTAGGTGGCCCTGAATGTTACAATTCACTATCAGTTTTTCGTCCGATTCGAAAATCTTTGACTCACAGCAGAACGGCCATTAGGTGCCCGAGGCAGCAATAGACCCATGAAGACAAGTCTGCTGGAGGACGATGTATTGAATCGGGACGCAATTTGAGTGATCCATCGTCATTAGGAGGCCCTGAACGTTACAATTCACTATCAGTTTTTCGTCCCATTCGATAATCTAGACTCACATCAGAACGGCCATAAGGTGCCCGAGGCAGCAATAGTCCCATGGAGTCAAGTCGGCTGGGGACGATGTATTGAATCGGGACGCAATTTGAGTGATCCATCGTCATTAGGTGGCCCTGAACGTTACAATTCACTATCAGTTTTTCGTCCCATTCGATAATCTAGATTCACAGCAGAACGGCCATAAGGTGCCGAGGCAGCAATAGACCCATGGAGTCAACTCGGCTGGAGGATAATGTATTGAATCGGGACGCAATTTGCGTGATCCATCGTCATTAGGTGGCCGTGAATGTTACAATTCACTATCAGTTTTTCGTCCGATTCGAAAATCTTTGAGTCACAGCAGGCCTGCCATAAGGTGCCCGAGGCAGCAATAGACCCATGGAGTCAAGTCGGCTGGGGACGATGTATTGAATCGGGACGCAATTTGAGTGATCCATCGTCATTAGGAGGCCCTGAACGTTACAATTCACTATCAGTTTTTCGTCCCATTCGATAATCTAGACTCACTGCAGAACGGCCGTAAGGTGCCCGAGGCAGCAATAGACCCATTGAGTCAAGTCGGCTGGAGGACGATGTATTGAATCGGGACGCAATTTGAATGATCCATCGTCATTAGGTGGCCCTGAACGTTACAATTCACTATCAGTTTTTCGTCCGATTCGAAAATCTTTGAGTCACAACAGGCCTGCCATAAGGTGCCCGAAGCAGCAATAGACGCATGGAGACAAGTCTGCTGGAGGACGATGTATTGAATCGGGACGCAATTTGAGTGATCTATCGTCATTAGGTGGCCCTGAACGTTACAATTCACTATCAGTTTTTCATCCCATTCTATAATCTAGACTCACAGCAGAACGGCCATAAGGTGCCCGAGGCAGCAATAGTCCCATGGAGTCAAGTCGGCTGGGGACGATGTATTGAATCGGGACGCAATTTGAGTGATCCATCGTCATTAGGTGGCCCTGAACGTTACAATTCACTATCAGTTTTTCGTCCCATTCGATAATCTAGATTCACAGCAGAACGGCCATAAGGTGCCAGAGGCAGCAATAGACCCATAAAGTCAACTCGGCTGGAGGACGATGTATTGAATCGGGACGCAATTTGCGTGGTCCATCGTCATTAGGTGGCCCTGAATGTTACAATTCACTATCAGTTTTTCGTCCGATTCGAAAATCTTTGACTCACAGCAGAACGGCCATTAGGTGCCCGAGGCAGCAATAGACCCATGAAGACAAGTCTGCTGGAGGACGATGTATTGAATCGGGACGCAATTTGAGTGATCCATCGTAATTAGGAGGCCCTGAACGTTACAATTCACTATCAGTTTTTCGTCCCATTCGATAATCTAGACTCACAGCAGAACGGCCATAAGGTGCCCGAGGCAGCAATAGTCCCATGGAGTCAAGTCGGCTGGGGACGATGTATTGAATCGGGATGCAATTTGAGTGATCCATCGTCATTAGGTGGCCCTGAACGTTACAATTCACTATCAGTTTTTCGTCCCATTCGATAATCTAGATTCACAGCAGAACGGCCATCAGGTGCCGAGGCAGCAATAGACCCATGGAGTCAACTCGGCTGGATGATAATGTATTGAATCGGGACGCAATTTGCGTGATCCATCGTCATTAGGTGGCCGTGAATGTTACAATTCACTATCAGTTTTTCGTCCGATTCGAAAATCTTTGAGTCACAGCAGGCCTGCCATAAGGTGCCCGAGGCAGCAATAGACCCATGGAGTCAAGTCGGCTGGGGACGATGTATTGAATCGGGACGCAATTTGAGTGATCCATCGTCATTAGGAGGCCCTGAACGTTACAATTCACTATCAGTTTTTCATCCCATTCTATAATCTAGACTCACAGCAGAACGGCCATAAGGTGCCCGAGGCAGCAATAGTCCCATGGAGTCAAGTCGGCTGGGGACGATGTATTGAATCGGGACGCAATTTGAGTGATCCATCGTCATTAGGTGGCCCTGAACGTTACAATTCACTATCAGTTTTTCGTCCCATTCGATAATCTAGATTCACAGCACAACGGCCATAAGGTGCCAGAGGCAGCAATAGACCCATGGAGTCAACTCGGCTGGAGGACGATGTATTGAATCGGGACGCAATTTGCGTGGTCCATCGTCATTAGGTGGCCCTGAATGTTACAATTCACTATCAGTTTTTCGTCCGATTCGAAAATCTTTGACTCACAGCAGAACGGCCATTAGGTGCCCGAGGCAGCAATAGACTCATGAAGACAAGTCTGCTGGAGGACGATGTATTGAATCGGGACGCAATTTGAGTGATCCATCGTCATTAGGAGGCCCTGAACGTTACAATTCACTATCAGTTTTTCGTCCCATTCGATAATCTAGACTCACAGCAGAACGGCCATAAGGTGCCCGAGGCAGCAATAGTCCCATGGAGTCAAGTCGGCTGGGGACGATGTATTGAATCGGGACGCAATTTGAGTGATCCATCGTCATTAGGTGGCCCTGAACGTTACAATTCACTATCAGTTTTTCGTCCCATTCGATAATCTAGATTCACAGCAGAACGGCCATAAGGTGCCGAGGCAGCAATAGACCCATGGAGTCAACTCGGCGGGAGGATAATGTATTGAATCGGGACGCAATTTGCGTGATCCATCGTCATTAGGTGGCCGTTAATGTTACAATTCACTTTCAGTTTTTCGTCCGATTCGAAAATCTTTGAGTCACAGCAGGCCTGCCATAAGGTGCCCGAGGCAGCAATAGACCCATGGAGTCAAGTCGGCTGGGGACGATGTATTGAATCGGGACGCAATTTGAGTGATCCATCGTCATTAGGAGGCCCTGAACGTTACAATTCACTATCAGTTTTTCGTCCCATTCGATAATCTAGACTCACTGCAGAACGGCCGTAAGGTGCCCGAGGCAGCAATAGTCCCATGGAGTCAAGTCGGCTGGAGGACGATGTATTGAATCGGGACGCAATTTGAGTGATCCATCGTCATTAGGTGGCCCTGAACGTTAGAATTCACTATCAGTTTTACGTCCGATTCGAAAATCTTTGACTCACAGCAGAACGGCCATTAGGTGCCCGAGGCAGCAATCGACCCATGGAGACAAGTCTGCTGGAGGCCGATGTATTGAATCGGGACGCAATTTGAGTGATCCATCGTCATTAGGAGGCCCTGAACGTTACAATTCACTATCAGTTTTTCGTCCCATTCGATAATCTAGACTCACAGCAGAACGGCCATAAGGTGCCCGAGGCAGCAATCGACCCATGGAGACAAGTCTGCTGGAGGACGATGTATTGAATCGGGACGCAATTTGAGTGATCCATCGTCATTAGGAGGTCCTGAACGTTACAATTCACTATCAGTTTTTCGTCCCATTTGATAATCTAGACTCACAGCAGAACGGCCATAAGGTGCCCGAGGCAGCAATAGCCCCATGGAGTCAAGTCGGCTGGAGGACGATGTATTGCATCGGGACGCAATTTGAGTGATCCATCGTCATTAGGAGGCCCTGAACGTTACAATTCACTATCAGTATTTCGTCCCATTCGATAATCTAGACTCACAGCAGAACGGCCATAAGGTACCCGAGGCAGCAATAGACCCATGGAGTCAAGTCGGCTGGAGGACGATGTATTGAATCGGGACGCAATTTGCGTGGTCCATCGTCATTAGGTGGCCCTGAATGTTACAATTCACTATCAGTTTTTCGTCCGATTCGAAAATCTTTGACTCACAGCAGGACGGCCATTAGGTGCCCGAGGCAGCAATCGACCCATGGAGACAAGTCTGCTGGAGGACGATGAATTGAATCGGGACGCAATTTGAGTGATCCATCGTCATTAGGAGGCCCTGAACGTTACAATTCACTATCAGTTTTTCGTCCCATTCGATAATCTAGACTCACAGCAGAACGGCCATAAGGTGCCCGAGGCAGCAATAGTCCCATGGAGTCAAGTCGGCTGGGGACGATGTATTGAATCGGGACGCAATTTGAGTGATCCATCGTCATTAGGTGGCCCTGAACGTTACAATTCACTATCAGTTTTTCGTCCCATTCGATAATCTAGATTCACAGCAGAACGGCCATAAGGTGCCGAGGCAGCAATAGACCCATGGAGTCAACTCGGCTGGAGGATTATGTATTGAATCGGGACGCAATTTGCGTGATCCATCGTCATTAGGTGGCCGTGAATGTTACAATTCACTATCAGTTTTTCGTCCGATTCGAAAATCTTTGAGTCACAGCAGGCCTGCCATAAGGTGCCCGAGGCAGCAATAGACCCATGGAGTCAAGTCGGCTGGGGACGATGTATTGAATCGGGACGCAATTTGAGTGATCCATCGTCATTAGGAGGCCCTGAACGTTACAATTCACTATCAGTTTTTCGTCCCATTCGATAATCTAGACTCACTGCAGAACGGCCGTAAGGTGCCCGAGGCAGCAATAGACCCATGGAGTCAACTCGGCTGGAGGACGATGTATTGAATCGGGACGCAATTTGAGTGATCCATCGTCATTAGGTGGCCCTGAACGTTACAATTCACTATCAGTTTTACGTCCGATTCGAAAATCTTTGACTCACAGCAGAACGGCCATTAGGTGCCCGAGGCAGCAATCGACCCATGGAGACAAGTCTGCTGGAGGCCGATGTATTGAATCGGGACGCAATTTGAGTGATCCATCGTCATTAGGAGGCCCTGAACGTTACAATTCACTATCAGTTTTTCGTCCCATTCGATAATCTAGACTCACAGCAGAACGGCCATAAGGTGCCCGAGGCAGCAATCGACCCATGGAGACAAGTATGCTGGAGGACGATGTATTGAATCGGGACGCAATTTGAGTGATCCATCGTCATTAGGAGGTCCTGAACGTTACAATTCACTATCAGTTTTTCGTCCCATTTGATAATCTAGACTCACAGCAGAACGGCCATAAGGTGCCCGAGGCAGCAATAGCCCCATGGAGTCAAGTCGGCTGGAGGACGATGTATTGCATCGGGACGCAATTTGAGTGATCCATCGTCATTAGGAGGCCCTGAACGTTACAATTCACTATCAGTATTTCGTCCCATTCGATAATCTAGACTCACAGCAGAACGGCCATAAGGTACCCGAGGCAGCAATAGACCCATGGAGTCAAGTCGGCTGGAGGACGATGTATTGAATCGGGACGCAATTTGCGTGGTCCATCGTCATTAGGTGGCCCTGAATGTTACAATTCACTATCAGTTTTTCGTCCGATTCGAAAATCTTTGACTCACAGCAGGACGGCCATTAGGTGCCCGAGGCAGCAATCGACCCATGGAGACAAGTCTGCTGGAGGACGATGAATTGAATCGGGACGCAATTTGAGTGATCCATCGTCATTAGGAGGCCCTGAACGTTACAATTCACTATCAGTTTTTCGTCCCATTCGATAATCTAGACTCACAGCAGAACGGCCATAAGGTGCCCGAGGCAGCAATAGACCGATGGAGTCAAGTCGGCTGGAGGACGATGTATTGAATCGGGACGCAATTTGAGTGATCCATCGTCATTAGGAGGCCCTGAACGTTACAATTCACTATCAGTTTTTCGTCCGATTCGAAAATCTTTGAGTCACAGCAGGCCTGCCATAAGGTGCCCGAGGCAGCAATAGACCCATGGAGACAAGTCTGCTGGAGGACGATGTATTGAATCGGGACGCAATTTGAGTGATTCATCGTCATTAGGTGGCCCTGAACGTTACAATTCACTATCAGTTTTTCGTCCGATTCGAAAATCTTTGACTCACAGCAGAACGGCCATAAGGTGCCCGAGGCAGCAATAGACCCATGAAGTCAAGTCTGCTGGAGGACGATGTATTGAATCAGGACGCAATTTGAGTGATCCATCGTCATTAGGTGGCCCTGAACGTTACAATTCACTATCAGTTTTTCGTCCCATTCGATAATCTAGACTCACAGCAGAACGGCCATAAGGTGCCCGAGGCAGCAATAGACCCATGGAGACAAGTAGGCTGGGGACGATGTATTGAATCGGGACGCAATTTGAATGATCCATCGTCATTAGGTGGCCCTGAACGTTACAATTCACTATCAGTTTTTCGTCCAATTCGATAATCTAGATTCACAGCAGAACGGCCACAAGGTGCCCGAGGCAGCAATAGACCCATGGAGTCAACTCGGCTAAAGGACGATGTATTGAATCGTTACGCAATTTGCGTGGTCCATCGTCATTAGGTGGCCCTGAATGTTACAATTCACTATCAGTTTTTCGTCCGATTCGAAAATCTTTCACTCACAGCAGAACGGCCATTAGGTGCCCGAGGCAGCAATCGACCCATGGAGACAAGTCTGCTGGAGGACGATGTATTGAATCGGGACGCAATTTGAGTGAACCATCGTCATTAGGAGGCCCTGAACGTTACAATTCACTATCCGTTTTTCGTCCCATTCGATAATCTAGACTCACAGCAGAACGGCCATAAGGTGCCCGAGGCAGCAATAGACTCATGGAGTCAAGTCGGCTGGAGGACGATGTATTGAATCGGGACGCAATTTGAGTGATCCATCGTCATTAGGTGGCCCTGAACGTTACAATTCACTATCAGTTTTTCGTCCGATTCGAAAATCTTTGACTCACAGCAGAACGGCCATAAGGTGCCCGAGGCAGCAATAGACCCATGAAGTCAAGTCTGCTGGAGGACGATTGATTGAATCAGGACGCAATTTGAGTGATCCATCGTCATTAGGTGGCCCTGAACGTTACAATTAACTATCAGTTTTTCGTCCCATTCGATAATCTAGACTCACAGCAGAACGGCCATAAGGTGCCCGAGGCAGCAATAGACCCATGGAGACAAGTCGGCTGGGGACGATGTATTGAATCGGGACGTAATTTGAGTGATCCATCGTCATTAGGTGGCCCTGAACGTTACAATTCACTATCAGTTTTTCGTCCCATTCGATAATCTAGATTCACAGCAGAACGGCCATAAGGTGCCCGAGGCAGCAATAGACCCATGGAGTCAACTCGGCTGGAGGACGATGTATTGAATCGGGACGCAATTTGCGTGGTCCATCGTCATTAGGTGGCCCTGAATGTTACAATTCACTATCAGTTTTTCGTCCGATTCGAAAATCTTTGACTCACAGCAGAACGGCCATTAGGTGCCCGAGGCAGCAATCGACCCGTGGAGACATGTCTGCTGGAGGACGATGTATTGAATCGGGACGCAATTTGAGTGATCCATCGTCATTAGGAGGCCCTGAACTTTACAATTCACTATCAGTTTTTCGTCCCATTCGATAATCTAGACTCACAGCAGAACGGCCATAAGGTGCCCGAGGCAGCAATAGACCCATGGAGTCAAGTCGGCTGGAGGACTATGTATTGAATCGGGACGCAATTTGAGTGATCCATCGTCATTAGGAGGCCCTGAACGTTACAATTCACTATCAGTATTTCGTACCATTCGATAATCTAGACTCACAGCAGAACGGCCATAAGGTGCTCGAGGCAGCAATAGACCCATGGAGTCAAGTCGGCTGGAGGACGATGTATTGAATCGGGACGCAATTTGAATGATCCATCGTCATTAGGTGGCCCTGAACGTTACAATTCACTATCAGTTTTACGTCCCATTCGATAATCTAGACTCACAGCAGAACGGCCATAAGGTGCCCGTGGCAGCAATCGACCCGTGGAGACAAGTCTGCTGGAGGACGATGTATTGAATCGGGACGCAATTTGAGTGATCCATCGTCATTTGGTGGCCCTGAACGTTACAATTCACTATCAGTTTTTCGTGCCATTCGATAATCTAAACTCACAGCAGAACGGCCATAAGGCGCCCGAGGCAGCAATAGACCCATGGAGACAAGTCGGCTGGGGACGATGTATTGAATCGGGACGCAATTTGAGTGATCCATCGTCATTAGGTGGCCCTGAACGTTACAATTCACTATCGGTTTTTCGTCCCATCGATAATCTAGATTCACAGCAGAACGGCCATAAGGTGCCCGAGGCAGCAATAGATCCATGGAGTCAACTCGGCTGGAGAACGATGTATAGAATCGGGACGCAATTTGCGTGGTCCATCGTCATTAGGTGGCCCTGAATGTTACAATTCACTATCAGTTTTTCGTCCGATTCGAAAATCTTTGACTCACAGCAGAACGGACATAAGGTGCCCGAGGCAGCAACAGACGCATAGAGACAAGTCTGCTGGAGGACGATGTATTGAATCGGGACGCAATTTGAGTATTCCATCGTCATTAGGAGGCCCTGAACGTTACAATTCACTATCAGTTTTTCGTCCGATTCGAAAATCTTTGAGTCACAGCAGGCCTGCCATAAGGTGCCCGAAGCAGCAATAGACGCATGGAGACAAGTCTGCTGGAGAACGATGTATTGAATCGGGACGCAATTTGAGTGATCTGTCGTCATTAGGTGGCCCTGAACGTTACAATTCACTATCAGTTTTTAATCCCATTCTATAATCTAGACTCACAGCAGAACGGCCATAAGGTGCCCGAGGCAGCAATAGTCCCATGGAGTCAAGTCGGCTGGGGACGATGTATTGAATCGGGACGCAATTTGAGTGATCCATCGTCATTAGGTGGCCCTGAACGTTACAATTCACTATCAGTTTTTCGTCCCATTCGATAATCTAGATTCACAGCAGAACGGCCATAAGGTGCCAGAGGCAGCAACAGACCCATGGAGTCAACTCGGCTGGAGGACGATGTATTGAATCGGGACGCAATTTGCGTGGTCCATCGTCATTAGGTGGCCCTGAATGTTACAATTCACTATCAGTTTTTCGTCCGATTCGAAAATCTTTGACTCACAGCAGAACGGCCATTAGGGGCCCGAGGCAGCAATAGACCCTTGAAGACAAGTCTGCTGGAGGACGATGTATTGAATCGGGACGCAATTTGAGTGATCCATCGTCATTAGGAGGCCCTGAACGTTACAATTCACTATCAGTTTTTCGTCCCATTCGATAATCTTGACTCACAGCAGAACGGCCATAAGGTGCCCGAGGCAGCAAGTCGGCTGGGGACGATGTATTGAATCGGGACGCAATTTGAGTGATCCATCGTCATTAGGTGGCCCTGAACGTTACAATTCACTATCAGTTTTTCGTCCCATTCGATAATCTAGATTCACAGCAGAACGGCCATAAGGTGCCAGAGGCAGCAATAGACCCATGGAGTCAAGTCGGCTGGGGACGATGTATTGAATCGGGACGCAATTTGAGTGATCCATCGTCATTAGGTGGCCCTGAACGTTACAATTCACTATCAGTTTTTCGTCCCATTCGATAATCTAGATTCACAGCAGAACGGCCATAAGGTGCCGAGGCAGCAATAGACCCATGGAGTCAACTCGGCTGGAGGATAATGTATTGAATCGGGACGCAATTTGCGTGATCCATCGTCATTAGGTGGCCGTGAATGTTACAATTCACTATCAGTTTTTCGTCCGATTCGAAAATCTTTGAGTCACAGCAGGCCTGCCATAAGGTGCCCGAGGCAGCAATAGACCCATGGAGTCAAGTCGGCTGGGGACGATGTATTGAATCGGGACGCAATTTGAGTGATCCATCGTCATTAGGAGGCCCTGAACGTTACAATTCACTATCAGTTTTTCGTCCCATTCGATAATCTAGACTCACTGCAGAACGGCCGTAAGGTGCCCGAGGCAGCAATAGACCCATGGAGTCAAGTCGGCTGGAGGACGATGTATTGAATCGGGACGCAATTTGAGTGATCCATCGTCATTAGGTGGCCCTGAACGTTAAAATTCACTATCAGTTTTTCGTCCGATTCGAAAATCTTTGACTCACAGCAGAACGGCCATTAGGTGCCCGAGGCAGCAATCGACCCATGGAGACAAGTCTGCTGGAGGCCGATGTATTGAATCGGGACGCAATTTGAGTGATCCATCGTCATTAGGAGGCCCTGAACGTTACAATTCACTATCAGTTTTTCGTCCCATTCGATAATCTAGACTCACAGCAGAACGGCCATAAGGTGCCCGAGGCAGCAATAGCCCCATGGAGTCAAGTCGGCTGGAGGACGATGTATTGCATCGGGACGCAATTTGAGTGATCCATCGTCCTTAGCAGGCCCTGAACGTTACAATTCACTATCAGTATTTCGTCCCATTCGATAATCTAGACTCACAGCAGAACGGCCATAAGGTGCCCGAGGCAGCAATAGACCGATGGAGTCAAGTCGGCTGGAGTACGATGTATTGAATCGGGACGCAATTTGAGTGATCCATCGTCATTAGGAGGCCCTGAACGTTACAATTCACTATCAGTTTTTCGTCCGATTCGAAAATCTTTGAGTCACAGCAGGCCTGCCATAAGGTGCCCCAGGCAGCAATAGACCCATGGAGACAAGTCTGCTGGAGGACGATGTATTGAATCGGGACGCAATTTGAGTGATTCATCGTCATTAGGTGGCTCTGAACGTTACAATTCACTATCAGTTTTTCGTCCGATTCGAAAATCTTTGACTCACAGCAGAACGGCCATAAGGTGCCCGAGGCAGCAATAGACCCAAGAAGTCAAGTCTGCTGGAGGACGATGTATTGAATCAGGACGCAATTTGAGTGATCCATCGTCATTAGGTGGCCCTGAATGTTACAATTCACTATCAGTTTTTCGTCCGATTCGAAAATCTTTGACTCACAGCAGAACGGCCATTAGGTGCCCGAGGCAGCAATAGACTCATGAAGACAAGTCTGCTGGAGGACGATGTATTGAATCGGGACGCAATTTGAGTGATCCATCGTCATTAGGAGGCCCTGAACGTTACAATTCACTATCAGTTTTTCGTCCCATTCGATAATCTAGACTCACAGCAGAACGGCCATAAGATGCCCGAGGCAGCAATAGTCCAATGGAGTCAAGTCGGCTGGGGACGATGTATTGAATCGGGACGCAATTTGAGTGATCCATCGTCATTAGGTGGCCCTGAACGTTACAATTCACTATCAGTTTTTCGTCCCATTCGATAATCTAGATTCACAGCAGAACGGCCATAAGGTGCCGAGGCAGCAATAGACCCATGGAGTCAACTCGGCTGGAGGATAATGTATTGAATCGGGACGCAATTTGCGTGATCCATCGTCATTAGGTGGCCGTGAATGTTACAATTCACTATCAGTTTTTCGTCCGATTCGAAAATCTTTGACTCACAGCAGGCCTGCCATAAGGTGCCCGAGGCAGCAATAGACCCATGGAGTCAAGTCGGCTGGGGACGATGTATTGAATCGGGACGCAATTTGAGTGATCCATCGTCATTAGGAGGCCCTGAACGTTACAATTCACTATCAGTTTTTCGTCCCATTCGATAATCTAGACTCACTGCAGAACGGCCGTAAGGTGCCCGAGGCAGCAATAGACCCATGGAGTCAAGTCGGCTGGAGGACGATGTATTGAATCGGGACGCAATTTGAGTGATCCATCGTCATTAGGTGGCCCTGAACGTTACAATTCACTATCAGTTTTACGTCCGATTCGAAAATCTTTGACTCACAGCAGAACGGCCATTAGGTGCCCGAGGCAGCAATAGTCCCATGGAGTCAAGTCGGCTAGTGGACGATGTACTGAATCGGGACGCAATTTGTGTGGTCCATCGTCATTAGGTGGCCCTGAATGATACAAATCACTATCAGTTTTTCGTCCGATTCGAAAATCTTTGACTCACAGCAGAACGGCCATAAGGTGCCCGAGGCAGCAATAGAACCATGGAGACAAGTCGGCTGGGGACGATGTATTGAATCGGGACGCAATTTGAGTGATCCATCGTCATTAGGTGGCCCTGAACGTTACAATTCACTATCAGTTTCTCGTCCCATTCGATAATCTAGATTCACAGCAGAACGGCCATAAAGTGACCGAGGCAGCAATAGACCCATGGAGTCAACTCGGCTGGAGGACGATGTATTGAATCGGGACGCAATTTGCGTGGTCCATCGTCATTAGGTGGCCCTGAATGTTAAAATTCACTATCAGTTTTACGTCCGATTCGAAAATCTTTGACTCACAGCAGGACGGCCATTAGGTGCCCGAGGCAGCAATCGACCCATGGAGACAAGTCTGCTGGAGGACGATGTATTGAATCGGGACGCAATTTGAGTGATCCATCGTCATTAGGTGGCCCTGAACGTTACAATTCACTATCAGTTTTTCGTCCCATTCGATAATCTAGACTCACAGCAGAACGGCCATAAGGTGCCCGAGGCAGCATTAGACCCATGGAGTCAAGTCGGCTGGAGGACGATGTATTGAATCGGGACGCAATTTGAGTGATCCATCGTCATTAGGAGGCCCTGAACGTTACAATTCACTATCAGTTTTTCGTCCGATTCGAAAATCTTTGAGTCACAGCAGGCCTGCCATAAGGTGCCCGAGGCAGCAATAGACCCATGGAGACAAGACTGCTGGAGGACGATGTATTGAATCGGGACGCAATTTGAGTGATCCATCGTCATTAGGTGGCCCAGAAAGTTACAATTCACTATCAGGTTTTCGTCCGATTCGAAAATCTTTGACTCACAGCAGAACGGCCATAAGGTGCCCGAGGCAGCAATAGACCCATGAAGTCAAGTCTGCTGGAGGACGATGTATTGAATCAGGACGCAATTTGAGTGATCCATCGTCATTAGGTGGCCCTGAACGTTACAATTCACTATCAGTTTTTCGTCCCATTCGATAATCTAGATTCACAGCAGAACGGCCATAAGGTGCCCGAGTCAGCAATAGACCCATGGAGTCAACTCGGCTGGAGGACGATGTATTGAATCGGCACGCAATTTGCGTGGTCCATCGTCATTAGGTGGCCCTGAATGTTACAATTCACTATCAGTTTTTCGTCCGATTCGAAAATCTCTGACTCACAGCAGGCCTGCCATAAGGTGCCCGAGGCAGCAATCGACCCATGGAGACAAGTCTGCTGGAGGACGATGTATTGAATCGGGACGCAATTTGAGTGATCCATCGTCATTAGGAGACCCTGAACGTTACAATTCACTATCAGTTTTTCGTCCCATTCGATAATCTAGACTCACAGCAGAACGGCCATAAGGTGCCCGAGGCAGCAATAGACCCATGGAGTCAAGTCGGCTGGAGGACTATGTATTGAATCGGGACGCAATTTGAGTGATCCATCGTCATTAGGAGGCCCTGAACGTTACAATTCACTATCAGTATTTCGTCCCATTCGATAATCTAGACTCACAGCAGAACGGCCATAAGGTGCCCGAGGCAGCAATAGACCCATGGAGTCAAGTCGGCTGGAGGACGATGTATTGAATCGGGACGCAATTTGAATGATCCATCGTCATTAGGTGGCCCTGAACGTTACAATTCACTATCAGTTTTTCGTCCCATTCGATAATCTAGACTCACAGCAGAACGGCCATAAGGTGCCCGTCGCAGCAATCGACCCGTGGAGACAAGTCTGCTGGAGGACGATGTATTGAATCGGGACGCAATTTGAGTGATCCATCGTCATTAGGTGGCCCTGAACGTTACAATTCACTATCAGTTTTTCGTGCCATTCGATAATCTAGACTCACAGCAGAACGGCCATAAGGTGCCCGAGGCAGCAATAGACCCATGGAGACAAGTCGGCTGGGGATGATGTATTGAATCGGGACGCAATTTGAGTAATCCATCGTCATTAGGTGGCCCTGAACGTTACAATTCACTATCAGTTTTTCGTCCCATCGATAATCTAGATTCACAGCAGAACGGCCATAACGTGCCCCAGGCAGCAATAGACCCATGGAGTCAACTCGGCTGGAGGACGATGTATTGAATCGGGACGCAATTTGCGTGGTCCATCGTCATTAGGTGGCACTGAATGTTACAATTCACTATCAGTTTTTCGTCCCATTCGAAAATCTTTGACTCACAGCAGAACGGCCATAAGGTGCCCGAGGCAGCAACAGACGCATAGAGACAAGTCTGCTGGAGGACGATGTATTGAATCGGGACGCAATATGAGTGTTACATCGTCATTAGGAGGCCCTGAACGTTACAATTCACTATCAGTTTTTCGTCCGATTCGAAAATCTTTGAGTCACAGCAGGCCTGCCATAAGGTGCCCGAAGCAACAATAGACGCATGGAGACAAGTCTGCTGGAGGACGATGTATTGAATCGGGACGCAATTTGAGTGATCTATCGTCATTAGGTGGCCCTGAACGTTACAATTCACTATCAGTTTTTCATCCCATTCTATAATCTAGACTCACAGCAGAACGGCCATAAGGTGCCCGAGGCAGCAATAGTCCCATGGAGTCAAGTCGGCTGGGGACGATGTATTGAATCGGGACGCAATTTGAGTGATCCATCGTCATTAGGTGGCACTGAACGTTACAATTCACTATCAGTTTTTCGTCCCATTCGATAATCTAGATTCACAGCAGAACGGCCATAAGGTGCCCGAGGCAGCAATAGACCCATGGAGTCAACTCGGCTGGAGGACGATGTATTGAATCGGGACGCAATTTGCGTGATCCATCGTCATTAGGTGGCCCTGAACGTTAAAATTCACTATCAGTTATTCGTCCGATTCGAAAATCTTTGACTCACAGCAGAACGGCCATTAGGTGCCCGAGGCAGCAATCGACCCATGGAGACAAGTCTGCTGGAGGCCGATGTATTGAATCGGGACGCAATTTGAGTGATCCATCGTCATTAGGAGGCCCTGAACGTTACAATTCACTATCAGTTTTTCGTCCCATTCGATAATCTAGACTCACAGCAGAACGGCCATAAGGTGCCCGAGGCAGCAATAGCCCCATGGAGTCAAGTCGGCTGGAGGACGATGTATTGCATCGGGACGCAATTTGAGTGATCCATCGTCATTAGCAGGCCCTGAACGTTACAATTCACTATCAGTATTTCGTCCCATTCGATAATCTAGACTCACAGCAGAACGGCCATAAGGTGCCCGAGGCAGCAATAGACCGATGGAGTCAAGTCGGCTGGAGTACGATGTATTGAATCGGGACGCAATTTGAGTGATCCATCGTCATTAGGAGGCCCTGAACGTTACAATTCACTATCAGTTTTTCGTCCGATTCGAAAATCTTTGAGTCACAGCAGGCCTGCCATAAGGTGCCCCAGGCAGCAATAGACCCATGGAGACAAGTCTGCTGGAGGACGATGTATTGAATCGGGACGCAATTTGAGTGATCCATCGTCATTAGGTGGCCCTGAACGTTACAATTCACTATCAGTTTTTCGTCCCATTCGATAATCTAGATTCACAGCAGAACGGCCATAAGGTGCCGAGGCAGCAATAGACCCATGGAGTCAACTCGGCTGGAGGATAATGTATTGAATCGGGACGCAATTTGCGTGATCCATCGTCATTAGGTGGCCGTGAATGTTACAATTCACTATCAGTTTTTCGTCCGATTCGAAAATCTTTGACTCACAGCAGGCCTGCCATAAGGTGCCCGAGGCAGCAATAGACCCATGGAGTCAAGTCGGCTGGGGACGATGTATTGAATCGGGACGCAATTTGAGTGATCCATCGTCATTAGGAGGCCCTGAACGTTACAATTCACTATCAGTTTTTCGTCCCATTCGTAAATCTAGACTCACTGCAGAACGGCCGTAAGGTGCCCGAGGCAGCAATAGACCCATGGAGTCAAGTCGGCTGGAGGACGATGTATTGAATCGGGACGCAATTTGAGTGATCCATCGTCATTAGGTGGCCCTGAACGTTACAATTCACTATCAGTTTTACGTCCGATTCGAAAATCTTTGACTCACAGCAGAACGGCCATTAGGTGCCCGAGGCAGCAATAGTCCCATGGAGTCAAGTCGGCTAGTGGACGATGTACTGAATCGGGACGCAATTTGTGTGGTCCATCGTCATTAGGTGGCCCTGAATGATACAAATCACTATCAGTTTTTCGTCCGATTCGAAAATCTTTGACTCACAGCAGAACGGCCATAAGGTGCCCGAGGCAGCAATAGAACCATGGAGACAAGTCGGCTGGGGACGATGTATTGAATCGGGACGCAATTTGAGTGATCCATCGTCATTAGGTGGCCCTGAACGTTACAATTCACTATCAGTTTCTCGTCCCATTCGATAATCTAGATTCACAGCAGAACGGCCATAAAGTGACCGAGGCAGCAATAGACCCATGGAGTCAACTCGGCTGGAGGACGATGTATTGAATCGGGACGCAATTTGCGTGGTCCATCGTCATTAGGTGGCCCTGAATGTTAAAATTCACTATCAGTTTTACGTCCGATTCGAAAATCTTTGACTCACAGCAGGACGGCCATTAGGTGCCCGAGGCAGCAATCGACCCATGGAGACAAGTCTGCTGGAGGACGATGTATTGAATCGGGACGCAATTTGAGTGATCCATCGTCATTAGGTGGCCCTGAACGTTACAATTCACTATCAGTTTTTCGTCCCATTCGATAATCTAGACTCACAGCAGAACGGCCATAAGGTGCCCGAGGCAGCATTAGACCCATGGAGTCAAGTCGGCTGGAGGACGATGTATTGAATCGGGACGCAATTTGAGTGATCCATCGTCATTAGGAGGCCCTGAACGTTACAATTCACTATCAGTTTTTCGTCCGATTCGAAAATCTTTGAGTCACAGCAGGCCTGCCATAAGGTGCCCGAGGCAGCAATAGACCCATGGAGACAAGACTGCTGGAGGACGATGTATTGAATCGGGACGCAATTTGAGTGATCCATCGTCATTAGGTGGCCCAGAAAGTTACAATTCACTATCAGGTTTTCGTCCGATTCGAAAATCTTTGACTCACAGCAGAACGGCCATAAGGTGCCCGAGGCAGCAATAGACCCATGAAGTCAAGTCTGCTGGAGGACGATGTATTGAATCAGGACGCAATTTGAGTGATCCATCGTCATTAGGTGGCCCTGAACGTTACAATTCACTATCAGTTTTTCGTCCCATTCGATAATCTAGATTCACAGCAGAACGGCCATAAGGTGCCCGAGTCAGCAATAGACCCATGGAGTCAACTCGGCTGGAGGACGATGTATTGAATCGGCACGCAATTTGCGTGGTCCATCGTCATTAGGTGGCCCTGAATGTTACAATTCACTATCAGTTTTTCGTCCGATTCGAAAATCTCTGACTCACAGCAGGCCTGCCATAAGGTGCCCGAGGCAGCAATCGACCCATGGAGACAAGTCTGCTGGAGGACGATGTATTGAATCGGGACGCAATTTGAGTGATCCATCGTCATTAGGAGACCCTGAACGTTACAATTCACTATCAGTTTTTCGTCCCATTCGATAATCTAGACTCACAGCAGAACGGCCATAAGGTGCCCGAGGCAGCAATAGACCCATGGAGTCAAGTCGGCTGGAGGACTATGTATTGAATCGGGACGCAATTTGAGTGATCCATCGTCATTAGGAGGCCCTGAACGTTACAATTCACTATCAGTATTTCGTCCCATTCGATAATCTAGACTCACAGCAGAACGGCCATAAGGTGCCCGAGGCAGCAATAGACCCATGGAGTCAAGTCGGCTGGAGGACGATGTATTGAATCGGGACGCAATTTGAATGATCCATCGTCATTAGGTGGCCCTGAACGTTACAATTCACTATCAGTTTTTCGTCCCATTCGATAATCTAGACTCACAGCAGAACGGCCATAAGGTGCCCGTCGCAGCAATCGACCCGTGGAGACAAGTCTGCTGGAGGACGATGTATTGAATCGGGACGCAATTTGAGTGATCCATCGTCATTAGGTGGCCCTGAACGTTACAATTCACTATCAGTTTTTCGTGCCATTCGATAATCTAGACTCACAGCAGAACGGCCATAAGGTGCCCGAGGCAGCAATAGACCCATGGAGACAAGTCGGCTGGGGATGATGTATTGAATCGGGACGCAATTTGAGTAATCCATCGTCATTAGGTGGCCCTGAACGTTACAATTCACTATCAGTTTTTCGTCCCATCGATAATCTAGATTCACAGCAGAACGGCCATAACGTGCCCGAGGCAGCAATAGACCCATGGAGTCAACTCGGCTGGAGGACGATGTATTGAATCGGGACGCAATTTGCGTGGTCCATCGTCATTAGGTGGCACTGAATGTTACAATTCACTATCAGTTTTTCGTCCCATTCGAAAATCTTTGACTCACAGCAGAACGGCCATAAGGTGCCCGAGGCAGCAACAGACGCATAGAGACAAGTCTGCTGGAGGACGATGTATTGAATCGGGACGCAATATGAGTGTTACATCGTCATTAGGAGGCCCTGAACGTTACAATTCACTATCAGTTTTTCGTCCGATTCGAAAATCTTTGAGTCACAGCAGGCCTGCCATAAGGTGCCCGAAGCAGCAATAGACGCATGGAGACAAGTCTGCTGGAGGACGATGTATTGAATCGGGACGCAATTTGAGTGATCTATCGTCATTAGGTGGCCCTGAACGTTACAATTCACTATCAGTTTTTCATCCCATTCTATAATCTAGACTCACAGCAGAACGGCCATAAGGTGCCCGAGGCAGCAATAGTCCCATGGAGTCAAGTCGGCTGGGGACGATGTATTGAATCGGGACGCAATTTGAGTGATCCATCGTCATTAGGTGGCACTGAACGTTACAATTCACTATCAGTTTTTCGTCCCATTCGATAATCTAGATTCACAGCAGAACGGCCATAAGGTGCCCGAGGCAGCAATAGACCCATGGAGTCAACTCGGCTGGAGGACGATGTATTGAATCGGGACGCAATTTGCGTGATCCATCGTCATTAGGTGGCCCTGAACGTTAAAATTCACTATCAGTTTTTCGTCCGATTCGAAAATCTTTGACTCACAGCAGAACGGCCATTAGGTGCCCGAGGCAGCAATCGACCCATGGAGACAAGTCTGCTGGAGGCCGATGTATTGAATCGGGACGCAATTTGAGTGATCCATCGTCATTAGGAGGCCCTGAACGTTACAATTCACTATCAGTTTTTCGTCCCATTCGATAATCTAGACTCACAGCAGAACGGCCATAAGGTGCCCGAGGCAGCAATAGCCCCATGGAGTCAAGTCGGCTGGAGGACGATGTATTGCATCGGGACGCAATTTGAGTGATCCATCGTCATTAGCAGGCCCTGAACGTTACAATTCACTATCAGTATTTCGTCCCATTCGATAATCTAGACTCACAGCAGAACGGCCATAAGGTGCCCGAGGCAGCAATAGACCGATGGAGTCAAGTCGGCTGGAGTACGATGTATTGAATCGGGACGCAATTTGAGTGATCCATCGTCATTAGGAGGCCCTGAACGTTACAATTCACTATCAGTTTTTCGTCCGATTCGAAAATCTTTGAGTCACAGCAGGCCTGCCATAAGGTGCCCCAGGCAGCAATAGACCCATGGAGACAAGTCTGCTGGAGGACGATGTATTGAATCGGGACGCAATTTGAGTGATTCATCGTCATTAGGTGGCTCTGAACGTTACAATTCACTATCAGTTTTTCGTCCGATTCGAAAATCTTTGACTCACAGCAGAACGGCCATAAGGTGCCCGAGGCAGCAATAGACCCAAGAAGTCAAGTCTGCTGGAGGACGATGTATTGAATCAGGACGCAATTTGAGTGATCCATCGTCATTAGGTGGCCCTGAATGTTACAATTCACTATCAGTTTTTCGTCCGATTCGAAAATCTTTGACTCACAGCAGAACGGCCATTAGGTGCCCGAGGCAGCAATAGACTCATGAAGACAAGTCTGCTGGAGGACGATGTATTGAATCGGGACGCAATTTGAGTGATCCATCGTCATTAGGAGGCCCTGAACGTTACAATTCACTATCAGTTTTTCGTCCCATTCGATAATCTAGACTCACAGCAGAACGGCCATAAGATGCCCGAGGCAGCAATAGTCCAATGGAGTCAAGTCGGCTGGGGACGATGTATTGAATCGGGACGCAATTTGAGTGATCCATCGTCATTAGGTGGCCCTGAACGTTACAATTCACTATCAATTTTTCGTCCCATTCGATAATCTAGATTCACAGCAGAACGGCCATAAGGTGCCGAGGCAGCAATAGACCCATGGAGTCAACTCGGCTGGAGGATAATGTATTGAATCGGGACGCAATTTGCGTGATCCATCGTCATTAGGTGGCCGTGAATGTTACAATTCACTATCAGTTTTTCGTCCGATTCGAAAATCTTTGAGTCACAGCAGGCCTGCCATAAGGTGCCCGAGGCAGCAATAGACCCATGGAGTCAAGTCGGCTGGGGACGATGTATTGAATCGGGACGCAATTTGAGTGATCCATCGTCATTAGGAGGCCCTGAACGTTACAATTCACTATCAGTTTTTCGTCCCATTCGATAATCTAGACTCACTGCAGAACGGCCGTAAGGTGCCCGAGGCAGCAATAGACCCATGGAGTCAAGTCGGCTGGAGGACGATGTATTGAATCGGGACGCAATTTGAGTGATCCATCGTCATTAGGTGGCCCTGAACGTTACAATTCACTATCAGTTTTACGTCCGATTCGAAAATCTTTGACTCACAGCATAACGGCCATTAGGTGCCCGAGGCAGCAATAGTCCCATGGAGTCAAGTCGGCTAGTGGACGATGTACTGAATCGGGACGCAATTTGTGTGGTCCATCGTCATTAGGTGGCCCTGAATGATACAAATCACTATCAGTTTTTCGTCCGATTCGAAAATCTTTGACTCACAGCAGAACGGCCATAAGGTGCCCGAGGCAGCAATAGAACCATGGAGACAAGTCGGCTGGGGACGATGTATTGAATCGGGACGCAATTTGAGTGATCCATCGTCATTAGGTGGCCCTGAACGTTACAATTCACTATCAGTTTCTCGTCCCATTCGATAATCTAGATTCACAGCAGAACGGCCATAAAGTGACCGAGGCAGCAATAGACCCATGGAGTCAACTCGGCTGGAGGACGATGTATTGAATCGGGACGCAATTTGCGTGGTCCATCGTCATTAGGTGGCCCTGAATGTTAAAATTCACTATCAGTTTTACGTCCGATTCGAAAATCTTTGACTCACAGCAGGACGGCCATTAGGTGCCCGAGGAAGCAATCGACCCATGGAGACAAGTCTGCTGGAGGACGATGTATTGAATCGGGACGCAATTTGAGTGATCCATCGTCATTAGGTGGCCCTGAACGTTACAATTCACTATCAGTTTTTCGTCCCATTCGATAATCTAGACTCACAGCAGAACGGCCATAAGGTGCCCGAGGCAGCATTAGACCCATGGAGTCAAGTCGGCTGGAGGACGATGTATTGAATCGGGACGCAATTTGAGTGATCCATCGTCATTAGGAGGCCCTGAACGTTACAATTCACTATCAGTTTTTCGTCCGATTCGAAAATCTTTGAGTCACAGCAGGCCTGCCATAAGGTGCCCGAGGCAGCAATAGACCCATGGAGACAAGACTGCTGGAGGACGATGTATTGAATCGGGACGCAATTTGAGTGATCCATCGTCATTAGGTGGCCCAGAAAGTTACAATTCACTATCAGGTTTTCGTCCGATTCGAAAATCTTTGACTCACAGCAGAACGGCCATAAGGTGCCCGAGGCAGCAATAGACCCATGAAGTCAAGTCTGCTGGAGGACGATGTATTGAATCAGGACGCAATTTGAGTGATCCATCGTCATTAGGTGGCCCTGAACGTTACAATTCACTATCAGTTTTTCGTCCCATTCGATAATCTAGATTCACAGCAGAACGGCCATAAGGTGCCCGAGTCAGCAATAGACCCATGGAGTCAACTCGGCTGGAGGACGATGTATTGAATCGGCACGCAATTTGCGTGGTCCATCGTCATTAGGTGGCCCTGAATGTTACAATTCACTATCAGTTTTTCGTCCGATTCGAAAATCTCTGACTCACAGCAGGCCTGCCATAAGGTGCCCGAGGCAGCAATCGACCCATGGAGACAAGTCTGCTGGAGGACGATGTATTGAATCGGGACGCAATTTGAGTGATCCATCGTCATTAGGAGACCCTGAACGTTACAATTCACTATCAGTTTTTCGTCCCATTCGATAATCTAGACTCACAGCAGAACGGCCATAAGGTGCCCGAGGCAGCAATAGACCCATGGAGTCAAGTCGGCTGGAGGACTATGTATTGAATCGGGACGCAATTTGAGTGATCCATCGTCATTAGGAGGCCCTGAACGTTACAATTCACTATCAGTATTTCGTCCCATTCGATAATCTAGACTCACAGCAGAACGGCCATAAGGTGCCCGAGGCAGCAATAGACCCATGGAGTCAAGTCGGCTGGAGGACGATGTATTGAATCGGGACGCAATTTGAATGATCCATCGTCATTAGGTGGCCCTGAACGTTACAATTCACTATCAGTTTTTCGTCCCATTCGATAATCTAGACTCACAGCAGAACGGCCATAAGGTGCCCGTCGCAGCAATCGACCCGTGGAGACAAGTCTGCTGGAGGACGATGTATTGAATCGGGACGCAATTTGAGTGATCCATCGTCATTAGGTGGCCCTGAACGTTACAATTCACTATCAGTTTTTCGTGCCATTCGATAATCTAGACTCACAGCAGAACGGCCATAAGGTGCCCGAGGCAGCAATAGACCCATGGAGACAAGTCGGCTGGGGATGATGTATTGAATCGGGACGCAATTTGAGTAATCCATCGTCATTAGGTGGCCCTGAACGTTACAATTCACTATCAGTTTTTCGTCCCATCGATAATCTGGATTCACAGCAGAACGGCCATAACGTGCCCGAGGCAGCAATAGACCCATGGAGTCAACTCGGCTGGAGGACGATGTATTGAATCGGGACGCAATTTGCGTGGTCCATCGTCATTAGGTGGCACTGAATGTTACAATTCACTATCAGTTTTTCGTCCCATTCGAAAATCTTTGACTCACAGCAGAACGGCCATAAGGTGCCCGAGGCAGCAACAGACGCATAGAGACAAGTCTGCTGGAGGACGATGTATTGAATCGGGACGCAATATGAGTGTTACATCGTCATTAGGAGGCCCTGAACGTTACAATTCACTATCAGTTTTTCGTCCGATTCGAAAATCTTTGAGTCACAGCAGGCCTGCCATAAGGTGCCCGAAGCAGCAATAGACGCATGGAGACAAGTCTGCTGGAGGACGATGTATTGAATCGGGACGCAATTTGAGTGATCTATCGTCATTAGGTGGCCCTGAACGTTACAATTCACTATCAGTTTTTCATCCCATTCTATAATCTAGACTCACAGCAGAACGGCCATAAGGTGCCCGAGGCAGCAATAGTCCCATGGAGTCAAGTCGGCTGGGGACGATGTATTGAATCGGGACGCAATTTGAGTGATCCATCGTCATTAGGTGGCACTGAACGTTACAATTCACTATCAGTTTTTCGTCCCATTCGATAATCTAGATTCACAGCAGAACGGCCATAAGGTGCCCGAGGCAGCAATAGACCCATGGAGTCAACTCGGCTGGAGGACGATGTATTGAATCGGGACGCAATTTGCGTGGTCCATCGTCATTAGGTGGCCCTGAATGTTACAATTCACTATCAGTTTTTCGTCCGATTCGAAAATCTTTGACTCACAGCAGAACGGCCATTAGGTGCCCGAGGCAGCAATAGACCCATGAAGACAAGTCTGCTGGAGGACGATGTATTGAATCGGGACGCAATTTGAGTGATCCATCGTCATTAGTAGGCCCTGAACGTTACAATTCACTATCAGTTTTTCGTCCCATTCGATAATCTAGACTCACAGCAGAACGGCCATAAGGTGCCCGAGGCAGCAATAGTCCCATGGAGTCAAGTCGGCTGGGGACGATGTATTGAATCGGGACGCAATTTGAGTGATCCATCGTCATTAGGTGGCCCTGAACGTTACAATTCACTATCAGTTTTTCGTCCCATTCGATAATCTAGAATCACAGCAGAACGGCCATAAGGTGCCGAGGCAGCAATAGACCCATGGAGTCAACTCGGCTGGAGGATAATGTATTGAATCGGGACGCAATTTGCGTGATCCATCGTCATTAGGTGGCCGTGAATGTTACAATTCAATATCAGTTTTTCGTCCGATTCGAAAATCTTTGACTCACAGCAGAACGGCCATTAGGTGCCCGAGGCAGCAATCGACCCATGGAGACAAGTCTGCTGGAGGACGATGTATTGAATCGGGACGCAATTTGAGTGATCCATCGTCATTAGGAGGCTCTGAACGTTACAATTCACTATCAGTTTTTCGTCCCATTCGATAATCTAGATTCACAGCAGAACGGCCATAAGGTGACCGATGCAGCAATAGACGCATAGAGACAAGTCTGCTGGAGGACGATGTATTGAATCGGCACGCAATTTGAGTGTTCCATCGTCATTAGGAGGCCCTGAACGTTACAATTCACTATCAGTTTTTTGTCCGATTCGAAAATCTTTGAGTCACAGCAGGCCTGCCATAAGGTGCCCGAGGCAGCAATAGACCCATGGAGACAAGTCTGCTGGAGGACGATGTATTGAATCGGGACGCAATTTGAGTGATCCATCGTCATTAGGTGGCCCTGAACGTTACAATTCACTATCAGTTTTTCATCCCATTCTATAATCTAGACTCACAGCAGAACGGCCATAAGGTGCCCGAGGCAGCAATAGTCCCATGGAGTCATGTCGGCTAGTGGACGATGTACTGAATCGGGACGCAATTTGTGTGGTCCATCGTCATTAGGTGGCCCTGAATGATACAAATCACTATCAGTTTTTCGTCCGTTTCGAAAATCTTTGACTCACAGCAGAACAGCCATAAGGTGCCCGAGGCAGCAATAGACCCATGGAGACAAGTCGGCTGGGGGCGATGTATTGAATCGGGACGCAATTTGAGTGATCCATCGTCATTAGGTGGCCCTGAACGTTACAATTCACTATCAGTTTCTCGTCCCATTCGATAATCTAGATTCACAGCAGAACGGCCATAAAGTGCCCGAGGCAGCAATAGACCCATGGAGTCAACTCGGCTGGAGGACGATGTATTGAATCGGGACGCAATTTGCGTGGTCCATCGTCATTAGGTGGCCCTGAATGTTACAATTCACTACCAGTTTTTCGTCCGACTCGAAAATCTTTGACTCACAGCAGAACGGCCATTAGGTGCCCGAGGCAGCAATCGACCCATGGAGTCAAGTCGGCTGGAGGACGATGTATTGAATCGGGACGCAATTTGAGTGATCCATCGTCATTAGGTGGCCCTGAACGTTACAATTCACTATCAGTTTTTCTCCCATTCGATAATCTAGACTCACAGCAGAACGGCCATAAGGTGCCCGTGGCAGCAATCGACCCATGGAGACAAGTCTGCTGGAGGACGATGTATTGAATCGGGACGCAATTTGAGTGATCCATCGTCATTAGGTGGCCCTGAAAGCTACAATTCACTATCAGTTTTTGGTCCGATTCGAAAATCTTTGACTCACAGCAGAACGGCCATAAGGTGCCCGAGGCAGCAATAGACCCATGAAGTCAAGTCTGCTGGAGGACGATGTAATGAATCAGGACACAATTTGAGTGATCCATCGTCATTAGGTGGCCCTGAACGTTACAATTCACTATCAGTTTTTCGTCCGATTCGAAAATCTTTGACTCACAGCAGGCCTGCCATAAGGTGCCCGAGGCAGCAATAGACCCATGGAGACAAGTCGGCTGAAGGACGATGTACTGAATCGGGACGCAATTTGAGTGTTCCATCGTCTTTAGGAGGCCCTGAACGTTACAATTCACTATCAGTTTTTCGTCCCATTCGATAATCTAGACTCACAGCAGAACGGCCATAGATGCCCGAGGCAGCAATAGTCCCATGGAGTCAAGTCGGCTGGGGACGATGTATTGAATCGGGACGCAATTTGAGTGATCCATCGTCATTAGGTGGCCCTGAACGTTACAATTCAATATCAGTTTTTCGTCCCATTCGATCATTTAGATTCACAGCAGAACGGACATAAGGTGCCCGAGGCAGCAATAGACCCATGGAGTCAACTCGGCTGGAGGACGATGTATTGAATCGGGACGCAATTTGCGTGGTCCATCGTCATTAGGTGGCCCTGAATGTTAAAATTCACTATCAGTTTTTCGTCCGATTCGAAAATCTTTGACTCACAGCAGAACGGCCATAAGGTGCCCGAGGCAGCAATAGACCCATGAAGTCAAGTCTGCTGGAGGACGATGTATTGAATCAGGACGCAATTTGAGTGATCCATCGTCATTAGGTGGCCCTGAACGTTACAATTCACTATCAGTTTTTCGTCCCATTCGATAATCTAGACTCACAGCAGAACGGCCATAAGGTGCCCGAGGCAGCAATAGACCCATGGAGTCAAGTCGGCTGGAGGACGATGTATTGAATCGGGACGCAATTTGAGTGATCCATCGTCATTAGGAGGCCCTGAACGTTACAATTCACTATCAGTTTTTCGTCCCATTCGATAATCTAGACTCACTGCAGAACGGCCATAAGGTGCCCGAGGCAGCAATAGACCCATGGAGTCAAGTCGGCTGGAGGACGATGTATTGAATCGGGACGCAATTTGAGTGATCCATCGTCATTAGGTGGGCCTGAACGTTACAATTCACTATCAGTTTTTCATCCGATTCGAAAATCTTTGACTCACAGCACAAAGGCCATAAGGTGCCCGAGGCAGCAATAGACCCATGGAGTCAAGTCGGCTGGAGGACTATGTATTGAATCGGGACGCAATTTGAGTGATCCATCGTCATTAGGAGGCCCTGAACGTTACAATTCACTATCAGTATTTCGTCCCATTCGATAATCTAGACTCACAGCAGAACGGCCATAAGGTGCCCGAGGCAGCAATAGACCCATGGAGTCAAGTCGGCTGGAGGACGATGTATTGAATCGGGACGCAATTTGAATGATCCATCGTCATTAGGTGGCCCTGAACGTTACAATTCACTATCAGTTTTTCGTCCCATTCGATAATCTAGACTCACAGCAGAACGGCCATAAGGTGCCCGTCGCAGCAATCGACCCGTGGAGACAAGTCTGCTGGAGGACGATGTATTGAATCGGGACGCAATTTGAGTGATCCATCGTCATTAGGTGACCCTGAACGTTACAATTCACTATCAGTTTTTCGTGCCATTCGATAATCTAGACTCACAGCAGAACGGCCATAAGGTGTCCGAGGCAGCAATAGACCCATGGAGACAAGTCGGCTGGGGATGATGTATTGAATCGGGACGCAATTTGAGTGATCCATCGTCATTAGGTGGCCCTGAACGTTACAATTCACTATCAGTTTTTCGTCCCATCGATAATCTAGATTCACAGCAGAACGGCCATAAGGTGCCGAGGCAGCAATAGACCCATGGAGTCAACTCGGCTGGAGGATAATGTATTGAATCGGGACGCAATTTGCGTGATCCATCGTCATTAGGTGGCCGTGAATGTTACAATTCAATATCAGTTTTTCGTCCGATTCGAAAATCTTTGACTCACAGCAGAACGGCCATTAGGTGCCCGAGGCAGCAATCGACCCATGGAGACAAGTCTGCTGGAGGACGATGTATTGAATCGGGACGCAATTTGAGTGATCCATCGTCATTAGGAGGCTCTGAACGTTACAATTCACTATCAGTTTTTCGTCCCATTCGATAATCTAGATTCACAGCAGAACGGCCATAAGGTCACCGAGGCAGCAATAGACGCATAGAGACAAGTCTGCTGGAGGACGATGTATTGAATCGGGACGCAATTTGAGTGTTCCATCGTCATTAGGAGGCCCTGAACGTTACAATTCACTATCAGTTTTTTGTCCGATTCGAAAATCTTTGAGTCACAGCAGGCCTGCCATAAGGTGCCCGAGGCAGCAATAGACCCATGGAGACAAGTCTGCTGGAGGACGATGTATTGAATCGGGACGCAATTTGAGTGATCCATCGTCATTAGGTGGCCCTGAACGTTACAATTCACTATCAGTTTTTCATCCCATTCTATAATCTAGACTCACAGCAGAACGGCCATAAGGTGCCCGAGGCAGCAATAGTCCCATGGAGTCAAGTCGGCTAGTGGACGATGTACTGAATCGGGACGCAATTTGTGTGGTCCATCGTCATTAGGTGGCCCTGAATGATACAAATCACTATCAGTTTTTCGTCCGTTTCGAAAATCTTTGACTCACAGCAGAACAGCCATAAGGTGCCCGAGGCAGCAATAGACCCATGGAGACAAGTCGGCTGGGGACGATGTATTGAATCGGGACGCAATTTGAGTGATCCATCGTCATTAGGTGGCCCTGAACGTTACAATTCACTATCAGTTTCTCGTCCCATTCGATAATCTAGATTCACAGCAGAACGGCCATAAAGTGCCCGAGGCAGCAATAGACCCATGGAGTCAACTCGGCTGGAGGACGATGTATTGAATCGGGACGCAATTTGCGTGATCCATCGTCATTAGGTGGCCCTGAATGTTACAATTCACTACCAGTTTTTCGTCCGATTCGAAAATCTTTGACTCACAGCAGAACGGCCATTAGGTGCCCGAGGCAGCAATCGACCCATGGAGACAAGTCTGCTGGAGGACGATGTATTGAATCGGGACGCAATTTGAGTGATCCATCGTCATTAGGAGACCCTGAACGTTACAATTCACTATCAGTTTTTCGTCCCATTCGATAATCTAGACTCACAGCAGAACGGCCATAAGGTGCCCGAGGCAGCAATAGACCCATGGAGTCAAGTCGGCTGGAGGACGATGTATTGAATCGGGACGCAATTTGAGTGATCCATCGTCATTAGGTGGCCCTGAACGTTACAATTCACTATCAGTTTTTCTCCCATTCGATAATCTAGACTCACAGCAGAACGGCCATAAGGTGCCCGTGGCAGCAATCGACCCATGGAGACAAGTCTGCTGGAGGACGATGTATTGAATCGGGACGCAATTTGAGTGATCCATCGTCATTAGGTGGCCCTGAAAGCTACAATTCACTATCAGTTTTTGGTCCGATTCGAAAATCTTTGACTCACAGCAGAACGGCCATAAGGTGCCCGAGGCAGCAATAGACCCATGAAGTCAAGTCTGCTGGAGGACGATGTAATGAATCAGGACACAATTTGAGTGATCCATCGTCATTAGGTGGCCCTGAACGTTACAATTCACTATCAGTTTTTCGTCCGATTCGAAAATCTTTGACTCACAGCAGGCCTGCCATAAGGTGCCCGAGGCAGCAATAGACCCATGGAGACAAGTCGGCTGAAGGACGATGTACTGAATCGGGACGCAATTTGAGTGTTCCATCGTCTTTAGGAGGCCCTGAACGTTACAATTCACTATCAGTTTTTCGTCCCATTCGATAATCTAGACTCACAGCAGAACGGCCATAGATGCCCGAGGCAGCAATAGTCCCATGGAGTCAAGTCGGCTGGGGACGATGTATTGAATCGGGACGCAATTTGAGTGATCCATCGTCATTAGGTGGCCCTGAACGTTACAATTCAATATCAGTTTTTCGTCCCATTCGATCATTTAGATTCACAGCAGAACGGACATAAGGTGCCCGAGGCAGCAATAGACCCATGGAGTCAACTCGGCTGGAGGACGATGTATTGAATCGGGACGCAATTTGCGTGGTCCATCGTCATTAGGTGGCCCTGAATGTTAAAATTCACTATCAGTTTTTCGTCCGATTCGAAAATCTTTGACTCACAGCAGAACGGCCATAAGGTGCCCGAGGCAGCAATAGACCCATGAAGTCAAGTCTGCTGGAGGACGATGTATTGAATCAGGACGCAATTTGAGTGATCCATCGTCATTAGGTGGCCCTGAACGTTACAATTCACTATCAGTTTTTCGTCCCATTCGATAATCTAGACTCACAGCAGAACGGCCATAAGGTGCCCGAGGCAGCAATAGACCCATGGAGTCAAGTCGGCTGGAGGACGATGTATTGAATCGGGACGCAATTTGAGTGATCCATCGTCATTAGGAGGCCCTGAACGTTACAATTCACTATCAGTTTTTCGTCCCATTCGATAATCTAGACTCACTGCAGAACGGCCATAAGGTGCCCGAGGCAGCAATAGACCCATGGAGTCAAGTCGGCTGGAGGACGATGTATTGAATCGGGACGCAATTTGAGTGATCCATCGTCATTAGGTGGGCCTGAACGTTACAATTCACTATCAGTTTTTCATCCGATTCGAAAATCTTTGACTCACAGCAGAACGGCCATAAGGTGCCCGAGGCAGCAATAGACCCATGGAGTCAAGTCGGCTGGAGGACTATGTATTGAATCGGGACGCAATTTGAGTGATCCATCGTCATTAGGAGGCCCTGAACGTTACAATTCACTATCAGTATTTCGTCCCATTCGATAATCTAGACTCACAGCAGAACGGCCATAAGGTGCCCGAGGCAGCAATAGACCCATGGAGTCAAGTCGGCTGGAGGACGATGTATTGAATCGGGACGCAATTTGAATGATCCATCGTCATTAGGTGGCCCTGAACGTTACAATTCACTATCAGTTTTTCGTCCCATTCGATAATCTAGACTCACAGCAGAACGGCCATAAGGTGCCCGTCGCAGCAATCGACCCGTGGAGACAAGTCTGCTGGAGGACGATGTATTGAATCGGGACGCAATTTGAGTGATCCATCGTCATTAGGTGACCCTGAACGTTACAATTCACTATCAGTTTTTCGTGCCATTCGATAATCTAGACTCACAGCAGAACGGCCATAAGGTGTCCGAGGCAGCAATAGACCCATGGAGACAAGTCGGCTGGGGATGATGTATTGAATCGGGACGCAATTTGAGTGATCCATCGTCATTAGGTAGCCCTGAACGTTACAATTCACTATCAGTTTTTCGTCCCATCGATAATCTAGATTCACAGCAGAACGGCCATAAGGTGCCCGAGGCAGCAATAGACCCATGGAGTCAACTCGGCTGGAGGACGATGTATTGAATCGGGACGCAATTTGCGTGGTCCATCGTCATTAGGTGGCCCTGAATGTTACAATTCACTATCAGTTTTTCGTCCGATTCGAAAATCTTTGACTCACAGCAGAACGGCCATTAGGTGCCCGAGGCAGCAATAGACCCATGAAGACAAGTCTGCTGGAGGACGATGTATTGAATCGGGACGCAATTTGAGTGATCCATCGTCATTAGTAGGCCCTGAACGTTACAATTCACTATCAGTTTTTCGTCCCATTCGATAATCTAGACTCACAGCAGAACGGCCATAAGGTGCCCGAGGCAGCAATAGTCCCATGGAGTCAAGTCGGCTGGGGACGATGTATTGAATCGGGACGCAATTTGAGAGATCCATCGTCATTAGGTGACCCTGAACGTTACAATTCACTATCAGTTTTTCGTGCCATTCGATAATCTAGACTCACAGCAGAACGGCCATAAGGTGCCCGAGGCAGCAATAGACCCATGGAGACAAGTCGGCTGGGGATGATGTATTGAATCGGGACGCAATTTGAGTGATCCATCGTCATTAGGTGGCCCTGAACGTTACAATTCACTATCAGTTTTTCGTCCCATCGATAATCTAGATTCACAGCAGAACGGCCATAAGGTGCCCGAGGCAGCAATAGACCCATGGAGTCAACTCGGCTGGAGGACGATGTATTGAATCGGGACGCAATTTGCGTGGTCCATCGTCATTAGGTGGCCCTGAATGTTACAATTCACTATCAGTTTTTCGTCCCATTCGAAAATCTTTGACTCACAGCAGAACGGCCATAAGGTGCCCGAGGCAGCAACAGACGCATAGAGACAAGTCTGCTGGAGGACGATGTATTGAATCGGGACGCAATATGAGTGTCCCATCGTCATTAGGAGGCCCTGAACGTTACAATTCACTATCAGTTTCTCGTCCGATTCGAAAATCTTTGAGTCACAGTAGGCCTGCCATAAGGTGCCCGAAGCAGCAATAGACGCATGGGGACAAGTCTGCTGGAGGACGATGTATTGAATCGGGACGCAATTTGAGTGATCTATCGTCATTAGGTGGCCCTGAACGTTACAATTCACTATCAGTTTTTCATCCCATTCTATAATCTAGACTCACAGCAGAACGGCCATAAGGTGCCCGAGGCAGCAATAGTCCCATGGAGTCAAGTCGGCTGGGGACGATGTATTGAATCGGGACGCAATTTGAGTGATCCATCGTCATTAGGTGGCACTGAACGTTACAATTCACTATCAGTTTTTCGTCCCATTCGATAATCTAGATTCACAGCAGAACGGCCATAAGGTGCCCGAGGCAGCAATAGACCCATGGAGTCAACTCGGCTGGAGGACGATGTATTGAATCGGGACGCAATTTGCGTGGTCCATCGTCATTAGGTGGCACTGAATGTTACAATTCACTATCAGTTTTTCGTCCGATTCGAAAATCTTTGACTCACAGCAGAACGGCCATTAGGTGCCCGAGGCAGCAATAGACCCATGAAGACAAGTCTGCTGGAGGACGATGTATTGAATCGGGACGCAATTTGAGTGATCCATCGTCATTAGTAGGCCCTGAACGTTACAATTCACTATCAGTTTTTCGTCCCATTCGATAATCTAGACTCACAGCAGAACGGCCATAAGGTGCCCGAGGCAGCAATAGTCCCATGGAGTCAAGTCGGCTGGGGACGATGTATTGAATCGGGACGCAATTTGAGTGATCCATCGTCATTAGGTGGCCCTGAACGTTACAATTCACTATCAGTTTTTCGTCCCATTCGATAATCTAGATTCGCAGCAGAACGGCCATAAGGTGCCGAGGCAGCATTAGACCCATGGAGTCAACTCGGCTGGAGGATAATGTATTGAATCGGGACGCAATTTGCGTGATCCATCGTCATTAGGTGGCCGTGAATGTTACAATTCAATATCAGTTTTTCGTCCGATTCGAAAATCTTTGACTCACAGCAGAACGGCCATTAGGTGCCCGAGGCAGCAATAGACCCATGGAGACAAGTCTGCTGGAGGACGATGTATTGAATCGGGACGCAATTTGAGTGATCCATCGTCATTAGGAGGCTCTGAACGTTACAATTCACTATCAGTTTTTCGTCCCATTCGATAATCTAGACTCACAGCAGAACGGCCATAAGGTGCCCGAGGCAGCAATAGACCCATGGAGTCAAGTCGGCTGGAGGACGATGTATTGAATCGGGACGCAATTTGAGTGATCCATCGTCATTAGGTGGCTCTGAACGGTACAATTCACTATCAGTTTTTCGTCCCATTCGATAATCTAGACTCACAGCAGAACGGCCATAAGCTGCCCGAGGCAGCAATAGACCCATGGAGACAAGTCGGCTGGGGACGATGTATTGAATCGGGACGCAATTTGAGTGATCCATCGTCATTAGGTAGCCCTGAACGTTACAATTCACTATCAGTTTCTCGTCCCATTCGATAATCTAGATTCACAGCAGAACGGCCATAAGGTGCCCGAGGCAGCAATAGACCCATGGAGTCAACTCGGCTGGAGGACGATGTATTGAATCGGGACGCAATTTGCGTGGTCCATCGTCATTAGGTGGCCCTGAATGTTACAATTCACTATCAGTTTCTCGTCCGATTCGAAAATCTTTGACTCACAGCAGAACGGCCATTAGGTGCCCGAGGCAGCAATAGACCCATGGAGACAAGTCGGCTGGAGGACGATGTATTGAATCGGGACGCAATTTGAGTGATCTATCGTCATTAGGTGGCCCTGAACGTTACAATTCACTATCAGTTTTTCATCCCATTCTATAATCTAGACTCACAGCAGAACGGCCATAAGGGCCCGAGGCAGCAATAGTCCCATGGAGTCAAGTCGGCTGGGGACGATGTATTGAATCGGGACGCAATTTGAGTGGTCCATCGTCATTAGGAGGCCCTGAACGTTACAATTCACTATCAGTTTTTCGTCCCATTCGATAATCTAGACTCACTGCAGAACGGCCATAAGGTGCCCGAGGCAGCAATAGACCCATGGAGTCAAGTCGGCTGGAGGACGATGTATTGAATCGGGACGCAATTTGAGTGATCCATCGTCATTAGGTGGGCCTGAACGTTACAATTCACTATCAGTTTTTCATCCGATTCGAAAATCTTTGACTCACAGCAGAACGGCCATAAGGTGCCCGAGGCAGCAATAGACCCATGGAGTCAAGTCGGCTGGAGGACTATGTATTGAATCGGGACGCAATTTGAGTGATCCATCGTCATTAGGAGGCCCTGAACGTTACAATTCACTATCAGTATTTCGTCCCATTCGATAATCTAGACTCACAGCAGAACGGCCATAAGGTGCCCGAGGCAGCAATAGACCCATGGAGTCAAGTCGGCTGGAGGACGATGTATTGAATCGGGACGCAATTTGAATGATCCATCGTCATTAGGTGGCCCTGAACGTTACAATTCACTATCAGTTTTTCGTCCCATTCGATAATCTAGACTCACAGCAGAACGGCCATAAGGTGCCCGTCGCAGCAATCGACCCGTGGAGACAAGTCTGCTGGAGGACGATGTATTGAATCGGGACGCAATTTGAGTGATCCATCGTCATTAGGTGACCCTGAACGTTACAATTCACTATCAGTTTTTCGTGCCATTCGATAATCTAGACTCACAGCAGAACGGCCATAAGGTGCCCGAGGCAGCAATAGACCCATGGAGACAAGTCGGCTGGGGATGATGTATTGAATCGGGACGCAATTTGAGTGATCCATCGTCATTAGGTGGCCCTGAACGTTACAATTCACTATCAGTTTTTCGTCCCATCGATAATCTAGATTCACAGCAGAACGGCCATAAGGTGCCCGAGGCAGCAATAGACCCATGGAGTCAACTCGGCTGGAGGGCGATGTATTGAATCGGGACGCAATTTGCGTGGTCCATCGTCATTAGGTGGCCCTGAATGTTACAATTCACTATCAGTTTTTCGTCCCATTCGAAAATCTTTGACTCACAGCAGAACGGCCATAAGGTGCCCGAGGCAGCAACAGACGCATAGAGACAAGTCTGCTGGAGGACGATGTATTGAATCGGGACGCAATATGAGTGTTCCATCGTCATTAGGAGGCCCTGAACGTTACAATTCACTATCAGTTTCTCGTCCGATTCGAAAAACTTTGAGACACAGCAGGCCTGCCATAAGGTGCCCGAAGCAGCAATAGACGCATGGGGACAAGTCTGCTGGAGGACGATGTATTGAATCGGGACGCAATTTGAGTGATCTATCGTCATTAGGTGGCCCTGAACGTTACAATTCACTATCAGTTTTTCATCCCATTCTATAATCTAGACTCACAGCAGAACGGCCATAAGGTGCCCGAGGCAGCAATAGTCCCATGGAGTCAAGTCGGCTGGGGACGATGTATTGAATCGGGACGCAATTTGAGTGATCCATCGTCATTAGGTGGCACTGAACGTTACAATTCACTATCAGTTTTTCGTCCCATTCGATAATCTAGATTCACAGCAGAACGGCCATAAGGTGCCCGAGGCAGCAATAGACCCATGGAGTCAACTCGGCTGGAGGACGATGTATTGAATCGGGACGCAATTTGCGTGGTCCATCGTCATTAGGTGGCCCTGAATGTTACAATTCACTATCAGTTTTTCGTCCGATTCGAAAATCTTTGACTCACAGCAGAACGGCCATTAGGTGCCCGAGGCAGCAATAGACCCATGAAGACAAGTCTGCTGGAGGACGATGTATTGAATCGGGACGCAATTTGAGTGATCCATCGTCATTAGTAGGCCCTGAACGTTACAATTCACTATCAGTTTTTCGTCCCATTCGATAATCTAGACTCACAGCAGAACGGCCATAAGGTGCCCGAGGCAGCAATAGTCCCATGGAGTCAAGTCGGCTGGGGACGATGTATTGAATCGGGACGCAATTTGAGTGATCCATCGTCATTAGGTGACCCTGAACGTTACAATTCACTATCAGTTTTTCGTGCTATTCGATAATCTAGACTCACAGCAGAACGGCCATAAGGTGCCCGAGGCAGCAATAGACCCATGGAGACAAGTCGGCTGGGGATGATGTATTGAATCGGGACGCAATTTGAGTGATCCATCGTCATTAGGTGGCCCTGAACGTTACAATTCACTATCAGTTTTTCGTCCCATCGATAATCTAGATTCACAGCAGAACGGCCATAAGGTGCCCGAGGCAGCAATAGACCCATGGAGTCAACTCGGCTGGAGGACGATGTATTGAATCGGGACGCAATTTGCGTGGTCCATCGTCATTAGGTGGCCCTGAATGTTACAATTCACTATCAGTTTTTCGTCCCATTCGAAAATCTTTGACTCACAGCAGAACGGCCATAAGGTGCCCGAGGCAGCAACAGACGCATAGAGACAAGTCTGCTGGAGGACGATGTATTGAATCGGGACGCAATATGAGTGTTCCATCGTCATTAGGAGGCCCTGAACGTTACAATTCACTATCAGTTTCTCGTCCGATTCGAAAATCTTTGAGTCACAGCAGGCCTGCCATAAGGTGCCCGAAGCAGCAATAGACGCATGGGGACAAGTCTGCTGGAGGACGATGTATTGAATCGGGACGCAATTTGAGTGATCTATCGTCATTAGGTGGCCCTGAACGTTACAATTCACTATCAGTTTTTCATCCCATTCTATAATCTAGACTCACAGCAGAACGGCCATAAGGTGCCCGAGGCAGCAATAGTCCCATGGAGTCAAGTCGGCTGGGGACGATGTATTGAATCGGGACGCAATTTGAGTGATCCATCGTCATTAGGTGGCACTGAACGTTACAATTCACTATCAGTTTTTCGTCCCATTCGATAATCTAGATTCACAGCAGAACGGCCATAAGGTGCCCGAGGCAGCAATAGACCCATGGAGTCAACTCGGCTGGAGGACGATGTATTGAATCGGGACGCAATTTGCGTGGTCCATCGTCATTAGGTGGCCCTGAATGTTACAATTCACTATCAGTTTTTCGTCCGATTCGAAAATCTTTGACTCACAGCAGAACGGCCATTAGGTGCCCGAGGCAGCAATAGACCCATGAAGACAAGTCTGCTGGAGGACGATGTATTGAATCGGGACGCAATTTGAGTGATCCATCGTCATTAGTAGGCCCTGAACGTTACAATTCACTATCAGTTTTTCGTCCCATTCGATAATCTAGACTCACAGCAGAACGGCCATAAGGTGCCCGAGGCAGCAATAGTCCCATGGAGTCAAGTCGGCTGGGGACGATGTATTGAATCGGGACGCAATTTGAGTGATCCATCGTCATTAGGTGGCACTGAACGTTACAATTCACTATCAGTTTTTCGTCCCATTCGATAATCTAGATTCACAGCAGAACGGCCATAAGGTGCCCGAGGCAGCAATAGACCCATGGAGTCAACTCGGCTGGAGGACGATGTATTGAATCGGGACGCAATTTGCGTGGTCCATCGTCATTAGGTGGCCCTGAATGTTACAATTCACTATCAGTTTTTCGTCCGATTCGAAAATCTTTGACTCACAGCAGAACGGCCATTAGGTGCCCGAGGCAGCAATAGACCCATGAAGACAAGTCTGCTGGAGGACGATGTATTGAATCGGGACGCAATTTGAGTGATCCATCGTCATTAGTAGGCCCTGAACGTTACAATTCACTATCAGTTTTTCGTCCCATTCGATAATCTAGACTCACAGCAGAACGGCCATAAGGTGCCCGAGGCAGCAATAGTCCCATGGAGTCAAGTCGGCTGGGGACGATGTATTGAATCGGGACGCAATTTGAGTGATCCATCGTCATTAGGTGACCCTGAACGTTACAATTCACTATCAGTTTTTCGTGCTATTCGATAATCTAGACTCACAGCAGAACGGCCATAAGGTGCCCGAGGCAGCAATAGACCCATGGAGACAAGTCGGCTGGGGATGATGTATTGAATCGGGACGCAATTTGAGTGATCCATCGTCATTAGGTGGCCCTGAACGTTACAATTCACTATCAGTTTTTCGTCCCATCGATAATCTAGATTCACAGCAGAACGGCCATAAGGTGCCCGAGGCAGCAATAGACCCATGGAGTCAACTCGGCTGGAGGACGATGTATTGAATCGGGACGCAATTTGCGTGGTCCATCGTCATTAGGTGGCCCTGAATGTTACAATTCACTATCAGTTTTTCGTCCCATTCGAAAATCTTTGACTCACAGCAGAACGGCCATAAGGTGCCCGAGGCAGCAACAGACGCATAGAGACAAGTCTGCTGGAGGACGATGTATTGAATCGGGACGCAATATGAGTGTTCCATCGTCATTAGGAGGCCCTGAACGTTACAATTCACTATCAGTTTCTCGTCCGATTCGAAAATCTTTGAGTCACAGCAGGCCTGCCATAAGGTGCCCGAAGCAGCAATAGACGCATGGGGACAAGTCTGCTGGAGGACGATGTATTGAATCGGGACGCAATTTGAGTGATCTATCGTCATTAGGTGGCCCTGAACGTTACAATTCACTATCAGTTTTTCATCCCATTCTATAATCTAGACTCACAGCAGAACGGCCATAAGGTGCCCGAGGCAGCAATAGTCCCATGGAGTCAAGTCGGCTGGGGACGATGTATTGAATCGGGACGCAATTTGAGTGATCCATCGTCATTAGGTGGCACTGAACGTTACAATTCACTATCAGTTTTTCGTCCCATTCGATAATCTAGATTCACAGCAGAACGGCCATAAGGTGCCCGAGGCAGCAATAGACCCATGGAGTCAACTCGGCTGGAGGACGATGTATTGAATCGGGACGCAATTTGCGTGGTCCATCGTCATTAGGTGGCCCTGAATGTTACAATTCACTATCAGTTTTTCGTCCGATTCGAAAATCTTTGACTCACAGCAGAACGGCCATTAGGTGCCCGAGGCAGCAATAGACCCATGAAGACAAGTCTGCTGGAGGACGATGTATTGAATCGGGACGCAATTTGAGTGATCCATCGTCATTAGTAGGCCCTGAACGTTACAATTCACTATCAGTTTTTCGTCCCATTCGATAATCTAGACTCACAGCAGAACGGCCATAAGGTGCCCGAGGCAGCAATAGTCCCATGGAGTCAAGTCGGCTGGGGACGATGTATTGAATCGGGACGCAATTTGAGTGATCCATCGTCATTAGGTGGCCCTGAACGTTACAATTCACTATCAGACTTTCGTCCCATTCGATAATCTAGATTCACAGCAGAACGGCCATAAGGTGCCGAGGCAGCAATAGACCCATGGAGTCAACTCGGCTGGAGGATAATGTATTGAATCGGGACGCAATTTGCGTGATCCATCGTCATTAGGTGGCCGTGAATGTTACAATTCAATATCAGTTTTTCGTCCGATTCGAAAATCTTTGACTCACAGCAGAACGGCCATTAGGTGCCCGAGGCAGAAATAGACCCATGGAGACAAGTCTGCTGGAGGACGATGTATTGAATCGCGACGCAATTTGAGTGATCCATCGTCATTAGGAGGCTCTGAACGTTACAATTCACTATCAGTTTTTCGTCCCATTCGATAATCTAGACTCACAGCAGAACGGCCATAAGGTGCCCGAGGCAGCAATAGACCCATGGAGTCAACTCGGCTGGAGGACGATGTATTGAATCGGGACGCAATTTGCGTGGTCCATCGTCATTAGGTGGCCCTGAATGTTACAATTCACTATCAGTTTCTCGTCCGATTCGAAAATCTTTGACTCACAGCAGAACGGCCATTAGGTGCCCGAGGCAGCAATAGACCCATGGAGACAAGTCGGCTGGAGGACGATGTATTGAATCGGGACGCAATTTGAGTGATCTATCGTCATTAGGTGGCCCTGAACGTTACAATTCACTATCAGTTTTTCATCCCATTCTATAATCTAGACTCACAGCAGAACGGCCATAAGGTGCCCGAGGCAGCAATAGACCCATGGAGTCAACTCGGCTGGAGGACGATGTATTGAATCGGGACGCAATTTGCGTGGTCCATCGTCATTAGGTGGCCCTGAATGTTACAATTCACTATCAGTTTTTCGTCCGATTCGAAAATCTTTGACTCACAGCAGAACGGCCATTAGGTGCCCGAGGCAGCAATAGACCCATGAAGACAAGTCTGCTGGAGGACGATGTATTGAATCGGGACGCAATTTGAGTGATCCATCGTCATTAGTAGGCCCTGAACGTTACAATTCACTATCAGTTTTTCGTCCCATTCGATAATCTAGATTCACAGCAGAACGGCCATAAGGTGACCGAGGCAGCAATAGACGCATAGAGACAAGTCTGCTGGAGGACGATGTATTGAATCGGGACGCAATTTGAGTGTTCCATCGTCATTAGGAGGCCCTGAACGTTACAATTCACTATCAGTTTTTTGTCCGATTCGAAAATCTTTGAGTCACAGCAGGCCTGCCATAAGGTGCCCGAGGCAGCAATAGACCCATGGAGACAAGTCTGCTGGAGGACGATGTATTGAATCGGGACGCAATTTGAGTGATCCATCGTCATTAGGTGGCCCTGAACGTTACAATTCACTATCAGTTTTACATCCCATTCTATAATCTAGACTCACAGCAGAACGGCCATAAGGTGCCCGAGGCAGCAATAGTCCCATGGAGTCAAGTCGGCTAGTGGACGATGTACTGAATCGGGACGCAATTTGTGTGGTCCATCGTCATTAGGTGGCCCTGAATGATACAAATCACTATCAGTTTTTCGTCCGTTTCGAAAATCTTTGACTCACAGCAGAACGGCCATAAGGTGCCCGAGGCAGCAATAGACCCATGGAGACAAGTCGGCTGGGGACGATGTATTGAATCGGGACGCAATTTGAGTGATCCATCGTCATTAGGTGGCCCTGAACGTTACAATTCACTATCAGTTTCTCGTCCCATTCGATAATCTAGATTCACAGCAGAACGGCCATAAAGTGCCCGAGGCAGCAATAGACCCATGGAGTCAACTCGGCTGGAGGACGATGTATTGAATCGGGACGCAATTTGCGTGGTCCATCGTCATTAGGTGGCCCTGAATGTTACAATTCACTACCAGTTTTTCGTCCGATTCGAAAATCTTTGACTCACAGCAGAACGGCCATTAGGTGCCCGAGGCAGCAATCGACCCATGGAGACAAGTCTGCTGGAGGACGATGTATTGAATCGGGACGCAATTTGAGTGATCCATCGTCATTAGGAGACCCTGAACGTTACAATTCACTATCAGTTTTTCGTCCCATTCGATAATCTAGACTCACAGCAGAACGGCCATAAGGTGCCCGAGGCAGCAATAGACCCATGGAGTCAAGTCGGCTGGAGGACGATGTATTGAATCGGGACGCAATTTGAGTGATCCATCGTCATTAGGTGGCCCTGAACGTTACAATTCACTATCAGTTTTTCTCCCATTCGATAATCTAGACTCACAGCAGAACGGCCATAAGGTGCCCGTGGCAGCAATCGACCCATGGAGACAAGTCTGCTGGAGGACGATGTATTGAATCGGGACGCAATTTGAGTGATCCATCGTCATTAGGTGGCCCTGAAAGCTACAATTCACTATCAGATTTTGGTCCGATTCGAAAATCTTTGACTCACAGCAGAACGGCCCTAAGGTGCCCGAGGCAGCAATAGACCCATGAAGTCAAGTCTGCTGGAGGACGATGTAATGAATCAGGACACAATTTGAGTGATCCATCGTCATTAGGTGGCCCTGAACGTTACAATTCACTATCAGTTTTTCGTCCGATTCGAAAATCTTTGACTCACAGCAGGCCTGCCATAAGGTGCCCGAGGCAGCAATAGACCCATGGAGACAAGTCGGCTGAAGGACGATGTACTGAATCGGGACGCAATTTGAGTGTTCCATCGTCTTTAGGAGGCCCTGAACGTTACAATTCACTATCAGTTTTTCGTCCCATTCGATAATCTAGACTCACAGCAGAACGGCCATAGATGCCCGAGGCAGCAATAGTCCCATGGAGTCAAGTCGGCTGGGGACGATGTATTGAATCGGGACGCAATTTGAGTGATCCATCGTCATTAGGTGGCCCTGAACGTTACAATTCAATATCAGTTTTTCGTCCCATTCGATCATTTAGATTCACAGCAGAACGGACATAAGGTGCCCGAGGCAGCAATAGACCCATGGAGTCAACTCGGCTGGAGGACGATGTATTGAATCGGGACGCAATTTGCGTGGTCCATCGTCATTAGGTGGCCCTGAATGTTAAAATTCACTATCAGTTTTTCGTCCGATTCGAAAATCTTTGACTCACAGCAGGACGGCCATTAGGTGCCCGAGGCAGCAATCGACCCATGGAGACAAGTCTGCTGGAGGACGATGTATTGAATCGGGACGCAATTTGAGTGATCCATCGTCATTAGGAGGCCCTGAACGTTACAATTCACTATCAGTTTTTCGTCCCATTCGATAATCTAGACTCACAGCAGAACGGCCATAAGGTGCCCGAGGCAGCAATAGACCCATGGAGTCAAGTCGGCTGGAGGACGATGTATTGAATCGGGACGCAATTTGAGTGATCCATCGTCATTAGGAGGCCCTGAACGTTACAATTCACTATCAGTTTTTCGTCCGATTCGAAAATCTTTGAGTCACAGCAGGCCTGCCATAAGGTGCCCGAGGCAGCAATAGACCCATGGAGACAAGACTGCTGGAGGACGATGTATTGAATCGGGACGCAATTTGAGTGATCCATCGTCATTAGGTGGCCCAGAAAGTTACAATTCACTATCAGGTTTTCGTCCGATTAGAAAATCTTTGACTCACAGCAGAACGGCCATAAGGTGCCCGAGGCAGCAATAGACCCATGAAGTCAAGTCTGCTGGAGTACGATGTATTGAATCAGGACGCAATTTGAGTGATCCATCGTCATTAGGTGGCCCTGAACGTTACAATTCACTATCAGTTTTTAGTCCCATTCGATAATCTAGACTCACAGCAGAACGGCCATAAGGTGCCCGAGGCAGCAATAGACCCATGGAGTCAAGTCGGCTGGAGGACGATGTATTGAATCGGGACGCAATTTGAGTGATCCATCGTCATTAGGAGGCCCTGAACGTTACAATTCACTATCAGTTTTTCGTCCCATTCGATAATCTAGACTCACTGCAGAACGGCCATAAGGTGCCCGAGGCAGCAATAGACCCATGGAGTCAAGTCGGCTGGAGGACGATGTATTGAATCGGGACGCAATTTGAGTGATCCATCGTCATTAGGTGGGCCTGAACGTTACAATTCACTATCAGTTTTTCATCCGATTCGAAAATCTTTGACTCACAGCAGAACGGCCATAAGGTGCCCGAGGCAGCAATAGACCCATGGAGTCAAGTCGGCTGGAGGACTATGTATTGAATCGGGACGCAATTTGAGTGATCCATCGTCATTAGGAGGCCCTGAACGTTACAATTCACTATCAGTATTTCGTCCCATTCGATAATCTAGACTCACAGCAGAACGGCCATAAGGTGCCCGAGGCAGCAATAGACCCATGGAGTCAAGTCGGCTGGAGGACGATGTATTGAATCGGGACGCAATTTGAATGATCCATCGTCATTAGGTGGCCCTGAACGTTACAATTCACTATCAGTTTTTCGTCCCATTCGATAATCTAGACTCACAGCAGAACGGCCATAGATGCCCGAGGCAGCAATAGTCCCATGGAGTCAAGTCGGCTGGGGACGATGTATTGAATCGGGACGCAATTTGAGTGATCCATCGTCATTAGGTGGCCCTGAACGTTACAATTCAATATCAGTTTTTCGTCCCATTCGATCATTTAGATTCACAGCAGAACGGACATAAGGTGCCCGAGGCAGCAATAGACCCATGGAGTCAACTCGGCTGGAGGACGATGTATTGAATCGGGACGCAATTTGCGTGGTCCATCGTCATTAGGTGGCCATGAATGTTAAAATTCACTATCAGTTTTTCGTCCGATTCGAAAATCTTTGACTCACAGCAGGACGGCCATTAGGTGCCCGAGGCAGCAATCGACCCATGGAGACAAGTCTGCTGGAGGACGATGTATTGAATCGGGACGCAATTTGAGTGATCCATCGTCATTAGGAGGCCCTGAACGTTACAATTCACTATCAGTTTTTCGTCCCATTCGATAATCTAGACTCACAGCAGAACGGCCATAAGGTGCCCGAGGCAGCAATAGACCCATGGAGTCAAGTCGGCTGGAGGACGATGTATTGAATCGGGACGCAATTTGAGTGATCCATCGTCATTAGGAGGCCCTGAACGTTACAATTCACTATCAGTTTTTCGTCCGATTCGAAAATCTTTGAGTCACAGCAGGCCTGCCATAAGGTGCCCGAGGCAGCAATAGACCCATGGAGACAAGACTGCTGGAGGACGATGTATTGAATCGGGACGCAATTTGAGTGATCCATCGTCATTAGGTGGCCCAGAAAGTTACAATTCACTATCAGGTTTTCGTCCGATTCGAAAATCTTTGACTCACAGCAGAACGGCCATAAGGTGCCCGAGGCAGCAATAGACCCATGAAGTCAAGTCGGCTGGAGGACGATGTATTGAATCGGGACGCAATTTGAGTGATCCATCGTCATTAGGTGGCCCTGAACGTTACAATTCACTATCAGTTTTTAGTCCCATTCGATAATCTAGACTCACAGCAGAACGGCCATAAGGTGCCCGAGGCAGCAATAGACCCATGGAGTCAAGTCGGCTGGAGGACGATGTATTGAATCGGGACGCAATTTGAGTGATCCATCGTCATTAGGAGGCCCTGAACGTTACAATTCACTATCAGTTTTTCGTCCCATTCGATAATCTAGACTCACTGCAGAACGGCCATAAGGTGCCCGAGGCAGCAATAGACCCATGGAGTCAAGTCGGCTGGAGGACGATGTATTGAATCGGGACGCAATTTGAGTGATCCATCGTCATTAGGTGGGCCTGAACGTTACAATTCACTATCAGTTTTTCATCCGATTCGAAAATCTTTGACTCACAGCAGAACGGCCATAAGGTGCCCGAGGCAGCAATAGACCCATGGAGTCAAGTCGGCTGGAGGACTATGTATTGAATCGGGACGCAATTTGAGTGATCCATCGTCATTAGGAGGCCCTGAACGTTACAATTCACTATCAGTATTTCGTCCCATTCGATAATCTAGACTCACAGCAGAACGGCCATAAGGTGCCCGAGGCAGCAATAGACCCATGGAGTCAAGTCGGCTGGAGGACGATGTATTGAATCGGGACGCAATTTGAATGATCCATCGTCATTAGGTGGCCCTGAACGTTACAATTCACTATCAGTTTTTCGTCCCATTCGATAATCTAGACTCACAGCAGAACGGCCATAAGGTGCCCGTCGCAGCAATCGACCCGTGGAGACAAGTCTGCTGGAGGACGATGTATTGAATCGGGACGCAATTTGAGTGATCCATCGTCATTAGGTGACCCTGAACGTTACAATTCACTATCAGTTTTTCGTGCCATTCGATAATCTAGACTCACAGCAGAACGGCCATAAGGTGCCCGAGGCAGCAATAGACCCATGGAGACAAGTCGGCTGGGGATGATGTATTGAATCGGGACGCAATTTGAGTGATCCATCGTCATTAGGTGGCCCTGAACGTTACAATTCACTATCAGTTTTTCGTCCCATCGATAATCTAGATTCACAGCAGAACGGCCATAAGGTGCCCGAGGCAGCAATAGACCCATGGAGTCAACTCGGCTGGAGGACGATGTATTGAATCGGGACGCAATTTGCGTGGTCCATCGTCATTAGGTGGCCCTGAATGTTACAATTCACTATCAGTTTTTCGTCCCATTCGAAAATCTTTGACTCACAGCAGAACGGCCATAAGGTGCCCGAGGCAGCAACAGACGCATAGAGACAAGTCTGCTGGAGGACGATGTATTGAATCGGGACGAAATATGAGTGTTCCATCGTCATTAGGAGGCCCTGAACGTTACAATTCACTATCACTTTCTCGTCCGATTCGAAAATCTTTGAGTCACAGCAGGCCTGCCATAAGGTGCCCGAAGCAGCAATAGACCCATGGAGTCAAGTCGGCTGGAGGACTATGTATTGAATCGGGACGCAATTTGAGTGATCCATCGTCATTAGGAGGCCCTGAACGTTACAATTCACTATCAGTATTTCGTCCCATTCGATAATCTAGACTCACAGCAGAACGGCCATAAGGTGCCCGAGGCAGCAATAGACCCATGGAGTCAAGTCGGCTGGAGGACGATGTATTGAATCGGGACGCAATTTGAATGATCCATCGTCATTAGGTGGCCCTGAACGTTACAATTCACTATCAGTTTTTCGTCCCATTCGATAATCTAGACTCACAGCAGAACGGCCATAGATGCCCGAGGCAGCAATAGTCCCATGGAGTCAAGTCGGCTGGGGACGATGTATTGAATCGGGACGCAATTTGAGTGATCCATCGTCATTAGGTGGCCCTGAACGTTACAATTCAATATCAGTTTTTCGTCCCATTCGATCATTTAGATTCACAGCAGAACGGACATAAGGTGCCCGAGGCAGCAATAGACCCATGGAGTCAACTCGGCTGGAGGACGATGTATTGAATCGGGACGCAATTTGCGTGGTCCATCGTCATTAGGTGGCCATGAATGTTAAAATTCACTATCAGTTTTTCGTCCGATTCGAAAATCTTTGACTCACAGCAGGACGGCCATTAGGTGCCCGAGGCAGCAATCGACCCATGGAGACAAGTCTGCTGGAGGACGATGTATTGAATCGGGACGCAATTTGAGTGATCCATCGTCATTAGGAGGCCCTGAACGTTACAATTCACTATCAGTTTTTCGTCCCATTCGATAATCTAGACTCACAGCAGAACGGCCATAAGGTGCCCGAGGCAGCAATAGACCCATGGAGTCAAGTCGGCTGGAGGACGATGTATTGAATCGGGACGCAATTTGAGTGATCCATCGTCATTAGGAGGCCCTGAACGTTACAATTCACTATCAGTTTTTCGTCCGATTCGAAAATCTTTGAGTCACAGCAGGCCTGCCATAAGGTGCCCGAGGCAGCAATAGACCCATGGAGACAAGACTGCTGGAGGACGATGTATTGAATCGGGACGCAATTTGAGTGATCCATCGTCATTAGGTGGCCCAGAAAGTTACAATTCACTATCAGGTTTTCGTCCGATTCGAAAATCTTTGACTCACAGCAGAACGGCCATAAGGTGCCCGAGGCAGCAATAGACCCATGAAGTCAAGTCGGCTGGAGGACGATGTATTGAATCGGGACGCAATTTGAGTGATCCATCGTCATTAGGTGGCCCTGAACGTTACAATTCACTATCAGTTTTTAGTCCCATTCGATAATCTAGACTCACAGCAGAACGGCCATAAGGTGCCCGAGGCAGCAATAGACCCATGGAGTCAAGTCGGCTGGAGGACGATGTATTGAATCGGGACGCAATTTGAGTGATCCATCGTCATTAGGAGGCCCTGAACGTTACAATTCACTATCAGTTTTTCGTCCCATTCGATAATCTAGACTCACTGCAGAACGGCCATAAGGTGCCCGAGGCAGCAATAGACCCATGGAGTCAAGTCGGCTGGAGGACGATGTATTGAATCGGGACGCAATTTGAGTGATCCATCGTCATTAGGTGGGCCTGAACGTTACAATTCACTATCAGTTTTTCATCCGATTCGAAAATCTTTGACTCACAGCAGAACGGCCATAAGGTGCCCGAGGCAGCAATAGACCCATGGAGTCAAGTCGGCTGGAGGACTATGTATTGAATCGGGACGCAATTTGAGTGATCCATCGTCATTAGGAGGCCCTGAACGTTACAATTCACTATCAGTATTTCGTCCCATTCGATAATCTAGACTCACAGCAGAACGGCCATAAGGTGCCCGAGGCAGCAATAGACCCATGGAGTCAAGTCGGCTGGAGGACGATGTATTGAATCGGGACGCAATTTGAATGATCCATCGTCATTAGGTGGCCCTGAACGTTACAATTCACTATCAGTTTTTCGTCCCATTCGATAATCTAGACTCACAGCAGAACGGCCATAAGGTGCCCGTCGCAGCAATCGACCCGTGGAGACAAGTCTGCTGGAGGACGATGTATTGAATCGGGACGCAATTTGAGTGATCCATCGTCATTAGGTGACCCTGAACGTTACAATTCACTATCAGTTTTTCGTGCCATTCGATAATCTAGACTCACAGCAGAACGGCCATAAGGTGCCCGAGGCAGCAATAGACCCATGGAGACAAGTCGGCTGGGGATGATGTATTGAATCGGGACGCAATTTGAGTGATCCATCGTCATTAGGTGGCCCTGAACGTTACAATTCACTATCAGTTTTTCGTCCCATCGATAATCTAGATTCACAGCAGAACGGCCATAAGGTGCCCGAGGCAGCAATAGACCCATGGAGTCAACTCGGCTGGAGGACGATGTATTGAATCGGGACGCAATTTGCGTGGTCCATCGTCATTAGGTGGCCCTGAATGTTACAATTCACTATCAGTTTTTCGTCCCATTCGAAAATCTTTGACTCACAGCAGAACGGCCATAAGGTGCCCGAGGCAGCAACAGACGCATAGAGACAAGTCTGCTGGAGGACGATGTATTGAATCGGGACGAAATATGAGTGTTCCATCGTCATTAGGAGGCCCTGAACGTTACAATTCACTATCACTTTCTCGTCCGATTCGAAAATCTTTGAGTCACAGCAGGCCTGCCATAAGGTGCCCGAAGCAGCAATAGACGCATGGGGACAAGTCTGCTGGAGGACGATGTATTGAATCGGGACGCAATTTGAGTGATCTATCGTCATTAGGTGGCCCTGAACGTTACAATTCACTATCAGTTTTTCATCCCATTCTATAATCTAGACTCACAGCAGAACAGCCATAAGGTGCCCGAGGCAGCAATAGTCCCATGGAGTCAAGTCGGCTGGGGACGATGTATTGAATCGGGACGCAATTTGAGTGATCCATCGTCATTAGGTGGCACTGAACGTTACAATTCACTATCAGTTTTTCGTCCCATTCGATAATCTAGATTCACAGCAGAACGGCCATAAGGTGCCCGAGGCAGCAATAGACCCATGGAGTCAACTCGGCTGGAGGACGATGTATTGAATCGGGACGCAATTTGCGTGGTCCATCGTCATTAGGTGGCCCTGAATGTTACAATTCACTATCAGTTTTTCGTCCGATTCGAAAATCTTTGACTCACAGCAGAACGGCCATTAGGTGCCCGAGGCAGCAATAGACCCATGAAGACAAGTCTGCTGGAGGACGATGTATTGAATCGGGACGCAATTTGAGTGATCCATCGTCATTAGTAGGCCCTGAACGTTACAATTCACTATCAGTTTTTCGTCCCATTCGATAATCTAGACTCACAGCAGAACGGCCATAAGGTGCCCGAGGCAGCAATAGTCCCATGGAGTCAAGTCGGCTGGGGACGATGTATTGAATCGGGACGCAATTTGAGTGATCCATCGTCATTAGGTGACCCTGAACGTTACAATTCACTATCAGTTTTTCGTGCCATTCGATAATCTAGACTCACAGCAGAACGGCCATAAGGTGCCCGAGGCAGCAATAGACCCATGGAGACAAGTCGGCTGGGGATGATGTATTGAATCGGGACGCAATTTGAGTGATCCATCGTCATTAGGTGGCCCTGAACGTTACAATTCACTATCAGTTTTTCGTCCCATCGATAATCTAGATTCACAGCAGAACGGCCATAAGGTGCCCGAGGCAGCAATAGACCCATGGAGTCAACTCGGCTGGAGGACGATGTATTGAATCGGGATGCAATTTGCGTGGTCCATCGTCATTAGGTGGCCCTGAATGTTACAATTCACTATCAGTTTTTCGTCCGATTCGAAAATCTTTGACTCACAGCAGAACGGCCATAAGGTGCCCGAGGCAGCAACAGACGCATAGAGACAAGTCTGCTGGAGGACGATGTATTGAATCGGGACGCAATATGAGTGTTCCATCGTCATTAGGAGGCCCTGAACGTTACAATTCACTATCAGTTTCTCGTCCGATTCGAAAATCTTTGAGTCACAGCAGGCCTGCCATAAGGTGCCCGAAGCAGCAATAGACGCATGGGGACAAGTCTGCTGGAGGACGATGTATTGAATCGGGACGCAATTTGAGTGATCTATCGTCATTAGGTGGCCCTGAACGTTACAATTCACTATCAGTTTTTCATCCCATTCTATAATCTAGACTCACAGCAGAACGGCCATAAGATGCCCGAGGCAGCAATAGTCCCATGGAGTCAAGTCGGCTGGGGACGATGTATTGAATCGGGACGCAATTTGAGTGATCCATCGTCATTAGGTGGCACTGAACGTTACAATTCACTATCAGTTTTTCGTCCCATTCGATAATCTAGATTCACAGCAGAACGGCCATAAGGTGCCCGAGGCAGCAATAGACCCATGGAGTCAACTCGGCTGGAGGACGATGTATTGAATCGGGACGCAATTTGCGTGGTCCATCGTCATTAGGTGGCCCTGAATGTTACAATTCACTATCAGTTTTTCGTCCGATTCGAAAATCTTTGACTCACAGCAGAACGGCCATTAGGTGCCCGAGGCAGCAATAGACCCATGAAGACAAGTCTGCTGGAGGACGATGTATTGAATCGGGACGCAATTTGAGTGATCCATCGTCATTAGTAGGCCCTGAACGTTACAATTCACTATCAGTTTTTCGTCCCATTCGATAATCTAGACTCACAGCAGAACGGCCATAAGGTGCCCGAGGCAGCAATAGTCCCATGGAGTCAAGTCGGCTGGGGACGATGTATTGAATCGGGACGCAATTTGAGTGATCCATCGTCATTAGGTGGCCCTGAACGTTACAATTCACTATCAGTTTTTCGTCCCATTCGATAATCTAGATTCACAGCAGAACGGCCATAAGGTGCCGAGGCAGCAATAGACCCATGGAGTCAACTCGGCTGGAGGATAATGTATTGAATCGGGACGCAATTTGCGTGATCCATCGTCATTAGGTGGCCGTGAATGTTACAATTCAATATCAGTTTTTCGTCCGATTCGAAAATCTTTGACTCACAGCAGAACGGCCATTAGGTGCCCGAGGCAGCAATAGACCCATGGAGACAAGTCTGCTGGAGGACGATGTATTGAATCGGGACGCAATTTGAGTGATCCATCGTCATTAGGAGGCTCTGAACGTTACAATTCACTATCAGTTTTTCGTCCCATTCGATAATCTAGACTCACAGCAGAACGGCCATAAGGTGCCCGAGGCAGCAATAGACCCATGGAGTCAAGTCGGCTGGAGGACGATGTATTGAATCGGGACGCAATTTGAGTGATCCATCGTCATTAGGAGGCTCTGAACGTTACAATTCACTATCAGTTTTTCGTCCCATTCGATAATCTAGACTCACAGCAGAACGGCCATAAGCTGCCCGAGGCAGCAATAGACCCATGGAGACAAGTCGGCTGGGGACGATGTATTGAATCGGGACGCAATTTGAGTGATCCATCGTCATTAGGTAGCCCTGAACGTTACAATTCACTATCAGTTTCTCGTCCCATTCGATAATCTAGATTCACAGCAGAACGGCCATAAGGTGCCCGAGGCAGCAATAGACCCATGGAGTCAACTCGGCTGGAGGACGATGTATTGAATCGGGACGCAATTTGCGTGGTCCATCGTCATTAGGTGGCCCTGAATGTTACAATTCACTATCAGTTTCTCGTCCGATTCGAAAATCTTTGACTCACAGCAGAACGGCCATTAGGTGCCCGAGGCAGCAATAGACCCATGGAGACAAGTCGGCTGGAGGACGATGTATTGAATCGGGACGCAATTTGAGTGATCTATCGTCATTAGGTGGCCCTGAACGTTACAATTCACTATCAGTATTTCATCCCATTCTATAATCTAGACTCACAGCAGAACGGCCATAAGGTGCCCGAGGCAGCAATAGTCCCATGGAGTCAAGTCGGCTGGGGACGATGTATTGAATCGGGACGCAATTTGAGTGGTCCATCGTCATTAGGTGGCCCTGAACGTTACAATTCACTATCAGTTTTTCGTCCCATTCGATAATCTAGATTCACATCAGAACGGCCATAAGGTGCCCGAGGCAGCAATAGACCCATGGAGTCAACTCGGCTGGAGGACGATGTATTGAATCGGGACGCAATTTGCGTGGTCCATCGTCATGAGGTGGCCCTGAATGTTACAATTCACTATCAGTTTTTCGTCCGATTCGAAAATCTTTGACTCACAGCAGAACGGCCATTAGGTGCCCGAGGCAGCAATCGACCCATGGAGACAAGTCTGCTGGAGGACGATGTATTGAATCGGGACGCAATTTGAGTGATCCATCGTCATTAGGTGGCCCTGAACGTTACAATTCACTATCAGTTTTTCGTCCCATTCGATAATCTAGACTCACAGCAGAACGGCCATAAGGTGCCCGAGGCAGCAATAGACCCATGGAGTCAAGTCGGCTGGAGGACGATGTATTGAATCGGGACGCAATTTGAGTGATCCATCGTCATTAGGAGGCCCTGAACGTTACAATTCACTATCACTTTTTCGTCCGATTCGAAAATGTTTGAGTCAGAGCAGGCCTGCCATAAGGTGCCCGAGGCAGCAATAGACCCATGGAGACAAGACTGCTGGAGGACGATGTATTGAATCGGGACGCAATTTGAGTGATCCATCGTCATTAGGTGGCCCTGAAAGTTACAATTCACTATCAGTTTTTCGTCCGATTCGAAAATCTTTGACTCACAGCAGAACGGCCATAAGGTGCCCGAGGCAGCAATAGACCCATGAAGTCAAGTCTGCTGGAGGACGATGTATTGAATCAGGACGCAATTTGAGTGATCCATCGTCATTAGGTGGCCCTGAACGTTACAATTCACTATCAGTTTTTCGTCCCATTCGATAATCTAGACTCACAGCAGAACGGCCATAAGGTGCCCGAAGCAGCAATAGACCCATGGAGACATGTCGGCTGGGGACGATGTATTGAATCGGACGCAATTTGAGTGATCCATCGTCATTAGGTGGCCCTGAACGTTACAATTCACTATCAGTTTTTCGTCCCATTCGATAATCTAGATTCACAGCAGAACGGCCATAAGGTGCCCGAGTCAGCAATAGACCCATGGAGTCAACTCGGCTGGAGGACGATGTATTGAATCGGGACGCAATTTGCGTGGTCCATCGTCATTAGGTGGCCCTGAATGTTACAATTCACTATCAGTTTTTCGTCCGATTCGAAAATCTTTGACTCACAGCAGGCCTGCCATAAGGTGCCCGAGGCAGCAATAGACCCATGGAGACAAGTCTGCTGGAGGACGATGTATTGAATCGGGACGCAATTTGAGTGATTCATCGTCATTAGGTGGCCCTGAACGTTACAATTCACTATCAGTTTTTCGTCCGATTCGAAAATCTTTGACTCACAGCAGAACGGCCATAAGGTCCCGAGGCAGCAATAGACCCATGAAGTCAAGTCTGCTGGAGGACGATGTATTGAATCAGGACGCAATTTGAGTGATCCATCGTCATTAGGTGGCCCTGAACGTTACAATTCACTATCAGTTTTTCGTCCCATTCGATAATCTAGACTCACAGCAGAACGGCCATAAGGTGCCCGAGGCAGCAATAGACCCATGGAGACAAGTCGGCTGGGGACGATGTAATGAATCGGGACGCAATTTGAGTGATCCATCGTCATTAGGTGGCCCTGAACGTTACAATTCACTATCAGTTTTTCGTCCCATTCGATAATCTAGATTCACAGCAGAACGGCCATAAGGTGCCCGAGGCAGCAATAGACCCATGGAGTCAACTCGGCTAAAGGACGATGTTTTGAATCGGGACGCAATTTGCGTGGTCCAACGTCATTAGGTGGCCCTGAATGTTACAATTCACTATCAGTTTTTCGTCCGATTCGAAAATCTTTGACCCACAGCAGAACGGCCATTAGGTGCCCGAGGCAGCAATCGACCCATGGAGACAAGTCTGCTGGAGGACGATGTATTGAATCGGGACGCAATTTGAGTGATCCATCGTCATTAGGAGGCCCTGAACGTTACAATTCACTATCAGTTTTTCGTCCCATTCGATAATCTAGACTCACAGCAGAACGGCCATAAGGTGCCCGAGGCAGCAATAGACCCATGGAGTCAAGTCGGCTGGAGGACGATGTATTGAATCGGGACGCAATTTGAGTGATCCATCGTCATTAGGAGGCCCTGTACGTTACAATTCACTATCAGTTTTTCGTCCGATTCGAAAATCCTTGAGTCACAGCAGGCCTGCCATAAGGTGCCCGAGGCAGCAATAGACCGATGGAGACAAGTCGGCTGGAGGACGATGTATTGAATCGGGACGCAATTTGAGTGATCTATCGCCATTAGGTGGCCCTGAACGTTACAATTCACTATCAGTTTTTCATCCCATTCTATAATCTAGACTCACAGCAGAACGGCCATAAGGTGCCCGAGGCAGCAATAGTACCATGGAGTCATGTCGGCTGGGGACGATGTATTGAATCGGGACGCAATTTGAGTGATCCATCGTCATTAGGTGGCCCTGAACGTTACAATTCACTATCAGTTTTTCGTCCCATTCGATAATCTAGATTCACATCAGAACGGCCATAAGGTGCCCGAGGCAGCAATAGACCCATGGAGTCAACTCGGCTGGAGGACGATGTATTGAATCGGGACGCAATTTGCGTGGTCCATCGTCATTAGGTGGCCCTGAATGTTACAATTCACTATCAGTTTTTCGTCCGATTCGAAAATCTTTGACTCACAGCAGAACGGCCATTAGGTGCCCGAGGCAGCAATCGACCCATGGAGACAAGTCTGCTGGAGGACGATGTATTGAATCGGGACGCAATTTGAGTGATCCATCGTCATTAGGAGGCCCTGAACGTTACAATTCACTATCAGTTTTTCGTCCCATTCGATAATCTAGACTCACAGCAGAACGGCCATCAGGTGCCCGAGGCAGCAATAGTCCCATGGAGTCAAGTCGGCTGGGGACGATGTATTGAATCGGGACGCAATTTGAGTGATCCATCGTCATTAGGTGGCCCTGAACGTTACAATTCAATATCAGTTTTTCGTCCCATTCGATCATTTAGATTCACAGCAGAACGGACATAAGGTGCCCGAGGCAGCAATAGACCCATGGAGTCAACTCGGCTGGAGGACGATGTATTGAATCGGGACGCAATTTGCGTGGTCCATCGTCATTAGGTGGCCCTGAATGTTAAAATTCACTATCAGTTTTTCGTCCGATTCGAAAATCTTTGACTCACAGCAGGACGGCCATTAGGTGCCCGAGGCAGCAATCGACCCATGGAGACAAGTCTGCTGGAGGACGATGTATTGAATCGGGACGCAATTTGAGTGATCCATCGTCATTAGGAGGCCCTGAACGTTACAATTCACTATCAGTTTTTCGTCCCATTCGATAATCTAGACTCACAGCAGAACGGCCATAAGGTGCCCGAGGCAGCAATAGACCCATGGAGTCAACTCGGCTAAAGGACGATGTTTTGAATCGGGACGCAATTTGCGTGGTCCAACGTCATTAGGTGGCCCTGAATGTTACAATTCACTATCAGTTTTTCGTCCGATTCGAAAATCTTTGACCCACAGCAGAACGGCCATTAGGTGCCCGAGGCAGCAATCGACCCATGGAGACAAGTCTGCTGGAGGACGATGTATTGAATCGGGACGCAATTTGAGTGATCCATCGTCATTAGGAGGCCCTGAACGTTACAATTCACTATCAGTTTTTCGTCCCATTCGATAATCTAGACTCACAGCAGAACGGCCATAAGGTGCCCGAGGCAGCAATAGACCCATGGAGTCAAGTCGGCTGGAGGACGATGTATTGAATCGGGACGCAATTTGAGTGATCCATCGTCATTAGGAGGCCCTGTACGTTACAATTCACTATCAGTTTTTCGTCCGATTCGAAAATCCTTGAGTCACAGCAGGCCTGCCATAAGGTGCCCGAGGCAGCAATAGACCGATGGAGACAAGTCGGCTGGAGGACGATGTATTGAATCGGGACGCAATTTGAGTGATCTATCGCCATTAGGTGGCCCTGAACGTTACAATTCACTATCAGTTTTTCATCCCATTCTATAATCTAGACTCACAGCAGAACGGCCATAAGGTGCCCGAGGCAGCAATAGTACCATGGAGTCATGTCGGCTGGGGACGATGTATTGAATCGGGACGCAATTTGAGTGATCCATCGTCATTAGGTGGCCCTGAACGTTACAATTCACTATCAGTTTTTCGTCCCATTCGATAATCTAGATTCACATCAGAACGGCCATAAGGTGCCCGAGGCAGCAATAGACCCATGGAGTCAACTCGGCTGGAGGACGATGTATTGAATCGGGACGCAATTTGCGTGGTCCATCGTCATTAGGTGGCCCTGAATGTTACAATTCACTATCAGTTTTTCGTCCGATTCGAAAATCTTTGACTCACAGCAGAACGGCCATTAGGTGCCCGAGGCAGCAATCGACCCATGGAGACAAGTCTGCTGGAGGACGATGTATTGAATCGGGACGCAATTTGAGTGATCCATCGTCATTAGGAGGCCCTGAACGTTACAATTCACTATCAGTTTTTCGTCCCATTCGATAATCTAGACTCACAGCAGAACGGCCATCAGGTGCCCGAGGCAGCAATAGTCCCATGGAGTCAAGTCGGCTGGGGACGATGTATTGAATCGGGACGCAATTTGAGTGATCCATCGTCATTAGGTGGCCCTGAACGTTACAATTCAATATCAGTTTTTCGTCCCATTCGATCATTTAGATTCACAGCAGAACGGACATAAGGTGCCCGAGGCAGCAATAGACCCATGGAGTCAACTCGGCTGGAGGACGATGTATTGAATCGGGACGCAATTTGCGTGGTCCATCGTCATTAGGTGGCCCTGAATGTTAAAATTCACTATCAGTTTTTCGTCCGATTCGAAAATCTTTGACTCACAGCAGGACGGCCATTAGGTGCCCGAGGCAGCAATCGACCCATGGAGACAAGTCTGCTGGAGGACGATGTATTGAATCGGGACGCAATTTGAGTGATCCATCGTCATTAGGAGGCCCTGAACGTTACAATTCACTATCAGTTTTTCGTCCCATTCGATAATCTAGACTCACAGCAGAACGGCCATAAGGTGCCCGAGGCAGCAATAGACCCATGGAGTCAAGTCGGCTGGAGGACGATGTATTGAATCGGGACGCAATTTGAGTGATCCATCGTCATTAGGAGGCCCTGAACGTTACAATTCACTATCAGTTTTTCGTCCGATTCGAAAATCTTTGAGTCACAGCAGGCCTGCCATAAGGTGCCCGAGGCAGCAATAGACCCATGGAGACAAGACTGCTGGAGGACGATGTATTGAATCGGGACGCAATTTGAGTGATCCATCGTCATTAGGTGGCCCAGAAAGTTACAATTCACTATCAGGTTTTCGTCCGATTAGAAAATCTTTGACTCACAGCAGAACGGCCATAAGGTGCCCGAGGCAGCAATAGACCCATGAAGTCAAGTCTGCTGGAGTACGATGTATTGAATCAGGACGCAATTTGAGTGATCCATCGTCATTAGGTGGCCCTGAACGTTACAATTCACTATCAGTTTTTAGTCCCATTCGATAATCTAGACTCACAGCAGAACGGCCATAAGGTGCCCGAGGCAGCAATAGACCCATGGAGTCAAGTCGGCTGGAGGACGATGTATTGAATCGGGACGCAATTTGAGTGATCCATCGTCATTAGGAGGCCCTGAACGTTACAATTCACTATCAGTTTTTCGTCCCATTCGATAATCTAGACTCACTGCAGAACGGCCATAAGGTGCCCGAGGCAGCAATAGACCCATGGAGTCAAGTCGGCTGGAGGACGATGTATTGAATCGGGACGCAATTTGAGTGATCCATCGTCATTAGGTGGGCCTGAACGTTACAATTCACTATCAGTTTTTCATCCGATTCGAAAATCTTTGACTCACAGCAGAACGGCCATAAGGTGCCCGAGGCAGCAATAGACCCATGGAGTCAAGTCGGCTGGAGGACTATGTATTGAATCGGGACGCAATTTGAGTGATCCATCGTCATTAGGAGGCCCTGAACGTTACAATTCACTATCAGTATTTCGTCCCATTCGATAATCTAGACTCACAGCAGAACGGCCATAAGGTGCCCGAGGCAGCAATAGACCCATGGAGTCAAGTCGGCTGGAGGACGATGTATTGAATCGGGACGCAATTTGAATGATCCATCGTCATTAGGTGGCCCTGAACGTTACAATTCACTATCAGTTTTTCGTCCCATTCGATAATCTAGACTCACAGCAGAACGGCCATAGATGCCCGAGGCAGCAATAGTCCCATGGAGTCAAGTCGGCTGGGGACGATGTATTGAATCGGGACGCAATTTGAGTGATCCATCGTCATTAGGTGGCCCTGAACGTTACAATTCAATATCAGTTTTTCGTCCCATTCGATCATTTAGATTCACAGCAGAACGGACATAAGGTGCCCGAGGCAGCAATAGACCCATGGAGTCAACTCGGCTGGAGGACGATGTATTGAATCGGGACGCAATTTGCGTGGTCCATCGTCATTAGGTGGCCCTGAATGTTAAAATTCACTATCAGTTTTTCGTCCGATTCGAAAATCTTTGACTCACAGCAGGACGGCCATTAGGTGCCCGAGGCAGCAATCGACCCATGGAGACAAGTCTGCTGGAGGACGATGTATTGAATCGGGACGCAATTTGAGTGATCCATCGTCATTAGGAGGCCCTGAACGTTACAATTCACTATCAGTTTTTCGTCCCATTCGATAATCTAGACTCACAGCAGAACGGCCATAAGGTGCCCGAGGCAGCAATAGACCCATGGAGTCAAGTCGGCTGGAGGACGATGTATTGAATCGGGACGCAATTTGAGTGATCCATCGTCATTAGGAGGCCCTGAACGTTACAATTCACTATCAGTTTTTCGTCCGATTCGAAAATCTTTGAGTCACAGCAGGCCTGCCATAAGGTGCCCGAGGCAGCAATAGACCCATGGAGACAAGACTGCTGGAGGACGATGTATTGAATCGGGACGCAATTTGAGTGATCCATCGTCATTAGGTGGCCCAGAAAGTTACAATTCACTATCAGGTTTTCGTCCGATTCGAAAATCTTTGACTCACAGCAGAACGGCCATAAGGTGCCCGAGGCAGCAATAGACCCATGAAGTCAAGTCTGCTGGAGGACGATGTATTGAATCAGGACGCAATTTGAGTGATCCATCGTCATTAGGTGGCCCTGAACGTTACAATTCACTATCAGTTTTTAGTCCCATTCGATAATCTAGACTCACAGCAGAACGGCCATAAGGTGCCCGAGGCAGCAATAGACCCATGGAGTCAAGTCGGCTGGAGGACGATGTATTGAATCGGGACGCAATTTGAGTGATCCATCGTCATTAGGAGGCCCTGAACGTTACAATTCACTATCAGTTTTTCGTCCCATTCGATAATCTAGACTCACTGCAGAACGGCCATAAGGTGCCCGAGGCAGCAATAGACCCATGGAGTCAAGTCGGCTGGAGGACGATGTATTGAATCGGGACGCAATTTGAGTGATCCATCGTCATTAGGTGGGCCTGAACGTTACAATTCACTATCAGTTTTTCATCCGATTCGAAAATCTTTGACTCACAGCAGAACGGCCATAAGGTGCCCGAGGCAGCAATAGACCCATGGAGTCAAGTCAGCTGGAGGACTATGTATTGAATCGGGACGCAATTTGAGTGATCCATCGTCATTAGGAGGCCCTGAACGTTACAATTCACTATCAGTATTTCGTCCCATTCGATAATCTAGACTCACAGCAGAACGGCCATAAGGTGCCCGAGGCAGCAATAGACCCATGGAGTCAAGTCGGCTGGAGGACGATGTATTGAATCGGGACGCAATTTGAATGATCCATCGTCATTAGGTGGCCCTGAACGTTACAATTCACTATCAGTTTTTCGTCCCATTCGATAATCTAGACTCACAGCAGAACGGCCATAAGGTGCCCGTCGCAGCAATCGACCCGTGGAGACAAGTCTGCTGGAGGACGATGTATTGAATCGGGACGCAATTTGAGTGATCCATCGTCATTAGGTGACCCTGAACGTTACAATTCACTATCAGTTTTTCGTGCCATTCGATAATCTAGACTCACAGCAGAACGGCCATAAGGTGCCCGAGGCAGCAATAGACCCATGGAGACAAGTCGGCTGGGGATGATGTATTGAATCGGGACGCAATTTGAGTGATCCATCGTCATTAGGTGGCCCTGAACGTTACAATTCACTATCAGTTTTTCGTCCCATCGATAATCTAGATTCACAGCAGAACGGCCATAAGGTGCCCGAGGCAGCAATAGACCCATGGAGTCAACTCGGCTGGAGGACGATGTATTGAATCGGGACGCAATTTGCGTGGTCCATCGTCATTAGGTGGCCCTGAATGTTACAATTCACTATCAGTTTTTCGTCCCATTCGAAAATCTTTGACTCACAGCAGAACGGCCATAAGGTGCCCGAGGCAGCAACAGACGCATAGAGACAAGTCTGCTGGAGGACGATGTATTGAATCGGGACGCAATATGAGTGTTCCATCGTCATTAGGAGGCCCTGAACGTTACAATTCACTATCACTTTCTCGTCCGATTCGAAAATCTTTGAGTCACAGCAGGCCTGCCATAAGGTGCCCGAAGCAGCAATAGACGCATGGGGACAAGTCTGCTGGAGGACGATGTATTGAATCGGGACGCAATTTGAGTGATCTATCGTCATTAGGTGGCCCTGAACGTTACAATTCACTATCAGTTTTTCATCCCATTCTATAATCTAGACTCACAGCAGAACAGCCATAAGGTGCCCGAGGCAGCATTAGTCCCATGGAGTCAAGTCGGCTGGGGACGATGTATTGAATCGGGACGCAATTTGAGTGATCCATCGTCATTAGGTGGCACTGAACGTTACAATTCACTATCAGTTTTTCGTCCCATTCGATAATCTAGATTCACAGCAGAACGGCCATAAGGTGCCCGAGGCAGCAATAGACCCATGGAGTCAACTCGGCTGGAGGACGATGTATTGAATCGGGACGCAATTTGCGTGGTCCATCGTCATTAGGTGGCCCTGAATGTTACAATTCACTATCAGTTTTTCGTCCGATTCGAAAATCTTTGACTCACAGCAGAACGGCCATTAGGTGCCCGAGGCAGCAATAGACCCATGAAGACAAGTCTGCTGGAGGACGATGTATTGAATCGGGACGCAATTTGAGTGATCCATCGTCATTAGTAGGCCCTGAACGTTACAATTCACTATCAGTTTTTCGTCCCATTCGATAATCTAGACTCACAGCAGAACGGCCATAAGGTGCCCGAGGCAGCAATAGTCCCATGGAGTCAAGTCGGCTGGGGACGATGTATTGAATCGGGACGCAATTTGAGTGATCCATCGTCATTAGGTGACCCTGAACGTTACAATTCACTATCAGTTTTTCGTGCCATTCGATAATCTAGACTCACAGCAGAACGGCCATAAGGTGCCCGAGGCAGCAATAGACCCATGGAGACAAGTCGGCTGGGGATGATGTATTGAATCGGGACGCAATTTGAGTGATCCATCGTCATTAGGTGGCCCTGAACGTTACAATTCACTATCAGTTTTTCGTCCCATCGATAATCTAGATTCACAGCAGAACGGCCATAAGGTGCCCGAGGCAGCAATAGACCCATGGAGTCAACTCGGCTGGAGGACGATGTATTGAATCGGGATGCAATTTGCGTGGTCCATCGTCATTAGGTGGCCCTGAATGTTACAATTCACTATCAGTTTTTCGTCCCATTCGAAAATCTTTGACTCACAGCAGAACGGCCATAAGGTGCCCGAGGCAGCAACAGACGCATAGAGACAAGTCTGCTGGAGGACGATGTATTGAATCGGGACGCAATATGAGTGTTCCATCGTCATTAGGAGGCCCTGAACGTTACAATTCACTATCAGTTTCTCGTCCGATTCGAAAATCTTTGAGTCACAGCAGGCCTGCCATAAGGTGCCCGAAGCAGCAATAGACGCATGGGGACAAGTCTGCTGGAGGACGATGTATTGAATCGGGACGCAATTTGAGTGATCTATCGTCATTAGGTGGCCCTGAACGTTACAATTCACTATCAGTTTTTCATCCCATTCTATAATCTAGACTCACAGCAGAACGGCCATAAGATGCCCGAGGCAGCAATAGTCCCATGGAGTCAAGTCGGCTGGGGACGATGTATTGAATCGGGACGCAATTTGAGTGATCCATCGTCATTAGGTGGCACTGAACGTTACAATTCACTATCAGTTTTTCGTCCCATTCGATAATCTAGATTCACAGCAGAACGGCCATAAGGTGCCCGAGGCAGCAATAGACCCATGGAGTCAACTCGGCTGGAGGACGATGTATTGAATCGGGACGCAATTTGCGTGGTCCATCGTCATTAGGTGGCCCTGAATGTTACAATTCACTATCAGTTTTTCGTCCGATTCGAAAATCTTTGACTCACAGCAGAACGGCCATTAGGTGCCCGAGGCAGCAATAGACCCATGAAGACAAGTCTGCTGGAGGACGATGTATTGAATCGGGACGCAATTTGAGTGATCCATCGTCATTAGTAGGCCCTGAACGTTACAATTCACTATCAGTTTTTCGTCCCATTCGATAATCTAGACTCACAGCAGAACGGCCATAAGGTGCCCGAGGCAGCAATAGTCCCATGGAGTCAAGTCGGCTGGGGACGATGTATTGAATCGGGACGCAATTTGAGTGATCCATCGTCATTAGGTGGCCCTGAACGTTACAATTCACTATCAGTTTTTCGTCCCATTCGATAATCTAGATTCACAGCAGAACGGCCATAAGGTGCCGAGGCAGCAATAGACCCATGGAGTCAACTCGGCTGGAGGATAATGTATTGAATCGGGACGCAATTTGCGTGATCCATCGTCATTAGGTGGCCGTGAATGTTACAATTCAATATCAGTTTTTCGTCCGATTCGAAAATCTTTGACTCACAGCAGAACGGCCATTAGGTGCCCGAGGCAGCAATAGACCCATGGAGACAAGTCTGCTGGAGGACGATGTATTGAATCGGGACGCAATTTGAGTGATCCATCGTCATTAGGAGGCTCTGAACGTTACAATTCACTATCAGTTTTTCGTCCCATTCGATAATCTAGACTCACAGCAGAACGGCCATAAGGTGCCCGAGGCAGCAATAGACCCATGGAGTCAAGTCGGCTGGAGGACGATGTATTGAATCGGGACGCAATTTGAGTGATCCATCGTCATTAGGAGGCTCTGAACGTTACAATTCACTATCAGTTTTTCGTCCCATTCGATAATCTAGACTCACAGCAGAACGGCCATAAGCTGCCCGAGGCAGCAATAGACCCATGGAGACAAGTCGGCTGGGGACGATGTATTGAATCGGGACGCAATTTGAGTGATCCATCGTCATTAGGTAGCCCTGAACGTTACAATTCACTATCAGTTTCTCGTCCCATTCGATAATCTAGATTCACAGCAGAACGGCCATAAGGTGCCCGAGGCAGCAATAGACCCATGGAGTCAACTCGGCTGGAGGACGATGTATTGAATCGGGACGCAATTTGCGTGGTCCATCGTCATTAGGTGGCCCTGAATGTTACAATTCACTATCAGTTTCTCGTCCGATTCGAAAATCTTTGACTCACAGCAGAACGGCCATTAGGTGCCCGAGGCAGCAATAGACCCATGGAGACAAGTCGGCTGGAGGACGATGTATTGAATCGGGACGCAATTTGAGTGATCTATCGTCATTAGGTGGCCCTGAACGTTACAATTCACTATCAGTATTTCATCCCATTCTATAATCTAGACTCACAGCAGAACGGCCATAAGGTGCCCGAGGCAGCAATAGTCCCATGGAGTCAAGTCGGCTGGGGACGATGTATTGAATCGGGACGCAATTTGAGTGGTCCATCGTCATTAGGTGGCCCTGAACGTTACAATTCACTATCAGTTTTTCGTCCCATTCGATAATCTAGATTCACATCAGAACGGCCATAAGGTGCCCGAGGCAGCAATAGACCCATGGAGTCAACTCGGCTGGAGGACGATGTATTGAATCGGGACGCAATTTGCGTGGTCCATCGTCATGAGGTGGCCCTGAATGTTACAATTCACTATCAGTTATTCGTCCGATTCGAAAATCTTTGACTCACAGCAGAACGGCCATTAGGTGCCCGAGGCAGCAATCGACCCATGGAGACAAGTCTGCTGGAGGACGATGTATTGAATCGGGACGCAATTTGAGTGATCCATCGTCATTAGGTGGCCCTGAACGTTACAATTCACTATCAGTTTTTCGTCCCATTCGATAATCTAGACTCACAGCAGAACGGCCATAAGGTGCCCGAGGCAGCAATAGACCCATGGAGTCAAGTCGGCTGGAGGACGATGTATTGAATCGGGACGCAATTTGAGTGATCCATCGTCATTAGGAGGCCCTGAACGTTACAATTCACTATCACTTTTTCGTCCGATTCGAAAATGTTTGAGTCAGAGCAGGCCTGCCATAAGGTGCCCGAGGCAGCAATAGACCCATGGAGACAAGACTGCTGGAGGACGATGTATTGAATCGGGACGCAATTTGAGTGATCCATTGTCATTAGGTGGCCCTGAAAGTTACAATTCACTATCAGTTTTTCGTCCGATTCGAAAATCTTTGACTCACAGCAGAACGGCCATAAGGTGCCCGAGGCAGCAATAGACCCATGAAGTCAAGTCTGCTGGAGGACGATGTATTGAATCAGGACGCAATTTGAGTGATCCATCGTCATTAGGTGGCCCTGAACGTTACAATTCACTATCAGTTTTTCGTCCCATTCGATAATCTAGACTCACAGCAGAACGGCCATAAGGTGCCCGAAGCAGCAATAGACCCATGGAGACATGTCGGCTGGGGACGATGTATTGAATCGGACGCAATTTGAGTGATCCATCGTCATTAGGTGGCCCTGAACGTTACAATTCACTATCAGTTTTTCGTCCCATTCGATAATCTAGATTCACAGCAGAACGGCCATAAGGTGCCCGAGTCAGCAATAGACCCATGGAGTCAACTCGGCTGGAGGACGATGTATTGAATCGGGACGCAATTTGCGTGGTCCATCGTCATTAGGTGGCCCTGAATGTTACAATTCACTATCAGTTTTTCGTCCGATTCGAAAATCTTTGACTCACAGCAGGCCTGCCATAAGGTGCCCGAGGCAGCAATAGACCCATGGAGACAAGTTTGCTGGAGGACGATGTATTGAATCGGGACGCAATTTGAGTGATTCATCGTCATTAGGTGGCCCTGAACGTTACAATTCACTATCAGTTTTTCGTCCGATTCGAAAATCTTTGACTCACAGCAGAACGGCCATAAGGTCCCGAGGCAGCAATAGACCCATGAAGTCAAGTCTGCTGGAGGACGATGTATTGAATCAGGACGCAATTTGAGTGATCCATCGTCATTAGGTGGCCCTGAACGTTACAATTCACTATCAGTTTTTCGTCCCATTCGATAATCTAGACTCACAGCAGAACGGCCATAAGGTGCCCGAGGCAGCAATAGACCCATGGAGACAAGTCGGCTGGGGACGATGTAATGAATCGGGACGCAATTTGAGTGATCCATCGTCATTAGGTGGCCCTGAACGTTACAATTCACTATCAGTTTTTCGTCCCATTCGATAATCTAGATTCACATCAGAACGGCCATAAGGTGCCCGAGGCAGCAATAGACCCATGGAGTCAACTCGGCTGGAGGACGATGTATTGAATCGGGACGCAATTTGCGTGGTCCATCGTCATTAGGTGGCCCTGAATGTTACAATTCACTATCAGTTTTTCGTCCGATTCGAAAATCTTTGACTCACAGCAGAACGGCCATTAGGTGCCCGAGGCAGCAATCGACCCATGGAGACAAGTCTGCTGGAGGACGATGTATTGAATCGGGACGCAATTTGAGTGATCCATCGTCATTAGGAGGCCCTGAACGTTACAATTCACTATCAGTTTTTCGTCCCATTCGATAATCTAGACTCACAGCAGAACGGCCATCAGGTGCCCGAGGCAACAATAGTCCCATGGAGTCAAGTCGGCTGGGGACGATGTATTGAATCGGGACGCAATTTGAGTGATCCATCGTCATTAGGTGGCCCTGAACGTTACAATTCACTATCAGTTTTTCGTCCCATTCGATCATCTAGATTCACAGCAGAACGGCCATAAGGTGCCCGAGGCAGCAATAGACCCATGGAGTCAACTCGGCTGGAGGACGATGTATTGAATCGGTACGCAATTTGCGTGGTCCATCGTCATTAGGTGGCCCTGAATGTTACAATTCACTATCAGTTTTTCGTCCGATTCGAAAATCTTTGACTCACAGCAGGACGGCCATTAGGTGCCCGAGGCAGCAATCGACCCATGGAGACAAGTCTGCTAAAGGACGATGTATTGAATCGGGACGCAATTTGAGTGATCGATCGTCATTAGGAGGCCCTGAACGTTACAATTCACTATCAGTTTTTCGTCCCATTCGATAATCTAGACTCACAGCAGAACGGCCCTAAGGTGCCCGAGGCAGCAATAGACCCATGGAGTCAAGTCGGCTGGAGGACGATGTATGGAATCGGGACGCAATTTGAGTGATCCAACGTCATTAGGAGGCCCTGAACGTTACAATTCACTATCAGTTTTTCGTCCGATTCGAAAATCTTTGAGTCACAGCAGGCCTGCCATAAGGTGCCCGAGGCAGCAATAGACCCGTGGAGACAAGACTGCAGGAGGACGATGAATTGAATCGGGACGCAATTTGAGTGATCCATCGTCATTAGGTGGCCCTGAACGTTACAATTCACTATCAATTTTCATCCCATTCTATAATCTAGTCTCACAGAAGAACGGCCATAAGGTGCCCGAGGCAGCAATAGTCCCATGGAGTCAAGTCGGCTAGTGGACGATGTACTGAATCGGGACGCAATTTGTGTGGTCCATCGTCATTAGGTGGCCCTGAATGTTACAATTCACTATCAGTTTTTCGTCCGATTCGAAAATCTTTGACTCACAGGAGAACGGCCATAAGGTCCCGAGGCAGCAATAGACCCATGAAGTCAAGTCTGCTGGAGGACGATGTATTGAATCAGGACGCAATTTGAGTGATCCATCGTCATTAGGAGGCCCTGAACGTTACAATTCACTATCAGTTTTTCGTCCGATTCGAAAATCTTTGAGTCACAGCAGGCCTGCCATAAGGTGCCCGAGGCAGCAAGCGACCCATGGAGACAAGTCTGCTGGAGGACGATGTATTGAATCGGGACGCAATTTGAGTGATTCATCGTCATTAGGTGGCCCTGAACGTTACAATTCACTATCAGTTTTTCGTCCGATTCGAAAATCTTTGACTCACAGCAGAACGGCCATAAGGTCCCGAGGCAGCAATAGACCCATGAAGTCAAGTCTGCTGGAGGACGATGTATTGAATCAGGACGCAATTTGAGTGATCCATCGTTATTAGGTGGCCCTGAACGTTACAATTCACTATCAGTCTTTCGTCCCATTCGATAATCTATACTCACAGCAGAACGGCCATAAGGTGCCCGAGGCAGCAATAGACCCATGGAGACAAGTCGGCTGGGGACGATGTATTGAATCGGGACGCAATTTGAGTGATCCATCGTCATTAGGTGGCCCTGAACGTTACAATTCACTATCAGTTTTTCGTCCCATTCGATAATCTAGATTCACAGCAGAACGGCCATAAGGTGCCCGAGGCAGCAATAGACCCATGGAGTCAACTCGGCTAAAGGACGATGTATTGAATCGGGACGCAATTTGCGTGGTCCATCGTCATTAGGTGGCCCTGAATGTTACAATTCACTATCAGTTTTTCGTCCGATTCGAAAATCTTTGACTCACAGCAGAACGGCCATTAGGTGCCCGAGGCAGCAATCGACCCATGGAGACAAGTCTGCTGGAGGACGATGTATTGAATCGGGACGCAATTTGAGTGATCCATCGTCATTAGGAGGCCCTGAACGTTACAATTCACTATCAGTTTTTCGTCCCATTCGATAATCTAGACTCACAGCAGAACGGCCATAAGGTGCCCGAGGCAGCAATAGACCCATGGAGTCAAGTCGGCTGGAGGACGATGTATTGAATCGGGACGCAATTTGAATGATCCATCGTCATTAGGAGGCCCTGAACGTTACAATTCACTATCAGTTTTTCGTCCCATTCGATAATCTAGATTCACATCAGAACGGCCATAAGGTGCCCGAGGCAGCAATAGACCCATGGAGTCAACTCGGCTGGAGGACGATGTATTGAATCGGGACGCAATTTGCGTGGTCCATCGTCATTAGGTGGCCCTGAATGTTACAATTCACTATCAGTTTTTCGTCCGATTCGAAAATCTTTGACTCACAGCAGAACGGCCATTAGGTGCCCGAGGCAGCAATCGACCCATGGAGACAAGTCTGCTGGAGGACGATGTATTGAATCGGGACGCAATTTGAGTGATCCATCGTCATTAGGAGGCCCTGAACGTTACAATTCACTATCAGTTTTTCGTCCCATTCGATAATCTAGACTCACAGCAGAACGGCCATCAGGTGCCCGAGGCAGCAATAGTCCCATGGAGTCAAGTCGGCTGGGGACGATGTATTGAATCGGGACGCAATTTGAGTGATCCATCGTCATTAGGTGGCCCTGAACGTTACAATTCACTATCAGTTTTTCGTCCCATTCGATCATCTAGATTCACAGCAGAACGGCCATAAGGTGCCCGAGGCAGCAATAGACCCATGGAGTCAACTCGGCTGGAGGACGATGTATTGAATCGGGACGCAATTTGCGTGGTCCATCGTCATTAGGTGGCCCTGAATGATACAATTCACTATCAGTTTTTCGTCCGATTCGAAAATCTTTGACTCACAGCAGGACGGCCATTAGGTGCCCGAGGCAGCAATCGACCCATGGAGACAAGTCTGCTAAAGGACGATGTATTGAATCGGGACGCAATTTGAGTGATCGATCGTCATTAGGAGGCCTTGAACGTTACAATTCACTATCAGTTTTTCGTCCCATTCGATAATCTAGACTCACAGCAGAACGGCCATAAGATGCCCGAGGCAGCAATAGACCCATGGAGTCAAGTCGGCTGGAGGACGATGTATTGAATCGGGACGCAATTTGAGTGATCCATCGTCATTAGGAGGCCCTGAACGTTACAATTCACTATCAGTTTTTCGTCCGATTCGAAAATCTTTGAGTCACAGCAGGCCTGCCATAAGGTGCCCGAGGCAGCAATAGACCCGTGGAGACAAGACTGCAGGAGGACGATGAATTGAATCGGGACGCAATTTGAGTGATCCATCGTCATTAGGTGGCCCTGAACGTTACAATTCACTATCAATTTTTCATCCCATTCTATAATCTAGACTCACAGAAGAACGGCCATAAGGTGCCCGAGGCAGCAATAGTCCCATGGAGTCAAGTCGGCTAGTGGACGATGTACTGAATCGGGACGCAATTTGTGTGGTCCATCGTCATTAGGTGGCCCTGAATGTTACAATTCACTATCAGTTTTTCGTTCGATTCGAAAATCTTTGACTCACAGCAGAACGGCCATAAGGTACCCGAGGCAGCAATAGACCCATGAAGTCAAGTCTGCTGGAGGACGATGTATTGAATCAGGACGCAATTTGAGTGATCCATCGTCATTAGGTGGCCCAGAACGTTACAATTCACTATCAGTTTTTCGTCCCATTCGATAATCTAGACTCACAGCAGAACGGCCATAAGGTGCCCGAGGCAGCAATAGACCCATGGAGACAAGTCGGCTGGGGACGATGTATTGAATCGGGACGCAATTTGAGTGATCCATCGTCATTAGGTGGCCCTGAACGTTACAATGCACTATCAGTTTTTCGTCCGATTCGAAAATCTTTGACTCACAGCAGGCCTGCCATAAGGTGCCCGAGGCAGCAATAGACCCATGGAGACAAGTCTGCTGGAGGACGATGTATTGAATCGGGACGCAATTTGAGTGATTCATCGTCATTAGGTGGCCCTGAACGTTACAATTCACTATCAGTTTTTCGTCCGATTGGAAAATCTTTGACTCACAGCAGAACGGCCATAAGGTCCCGAGGCAGCAATAGACCCATGAAATCAAGTCTGCTGGAGGACGATGTATTGAATCAGGACGCAATTTGAGTGATCCATCGTTATTAGGTGGCCCTGAACGTTACAATTCACTATCAGTCTTTCGTCCCATTCGATAATCTATACTCACAGCAGAACGGCCATAAGGTGCCCGAGGCAGCAATAGACCCATGGAGTCAAGTCGGCTGGGGACGATGTATTGAATCGGGACGCAATTTGAGTGATCCATCGTCATTAGGTGGCCCTGAACGTTACAATTCACTATCAGTTTTTCGTCCCATTCGATAATCTAGATTCACAGCAGAACGGCCATAAGGTGCCCGAGGCAGCAATAGACCCATGGAGTCAAATCGGCTAAAGGACGATGTATTGAATCGGGACGCAATTTGCGTGGTCCATCGTCATTAGGTGGCCCTGAATGTTACAATTCACTATCAGTTTTTCGTCCGATTCGAAAATCTTTGACTCACAGCAGAACGGCCATTAGGTGCCCGAGGCAGCAATCGACCCATGGAGACAAGTCTGCTGGAGGACGATGTATTGAATCGGGACGCAATTTGAGTGATCCATCGTCATTAGGAGGCCCTGAACGTTACAATTCACTATCAGTTTTTCGTCCCATTCGATAATCTAGACTCACAGCAGAACGGCCATCAGGTGCCCGAGGCAGCAATAGACCCATGGAGTCAAGTCGGCTGGAGGACGATGTATTGAATCGGGACGCAATTTGAGTGATCCATCGTCATTAGGAGGCCCTGAACGTTACAATTCACTATCAGTTTTTCGTCCCATTCGATAATCTAGACTCACTGCAGAACGGCCATAAGGTGCCCGAGGCAGCAATACACCCATGGAGTCAAGTCGGCTGGAGGACGATGTATTGAATCGGGACGCAATTTGAGTGATCCATCGTCATTAGGTGGGCCTGAACGTTACAATTCACTATCAGTTTTTCATCCGATTCGAAAATCTTTGACTCACAGCAGAACGGCCATAAGGTGCCCGAGGCAGCAATAGACCCATGAAGTCAAGTCTGCTGGAGAACGATGTATTGAATCAGGACGCAATTTGAGTGATCCATCGTCATTAGGTGGCCCTGAAGGTTACAATTCACTATCAGTTTTTCGTCCCATTCGATAATCTAGACTCACAGCAGAACGGCCATAAGGTGCCCGAGGCAGCAATAGACCCATGGAGACAAGTCGGCTGGGGACGATGTATTGAATCGGGACGCAATTTGAGTGATCCATCGTCATTAGGTGGCCCTGAACGTTACAATTCACTATCAGTTTTTCGTCCCATTCGATAATCTAGATTCACAGCAGAACGGCCATAAGGTGCCCGAGGCAGCAATAGACCCATGGAGTCAACTCGGCTGGAGGACGATGTATTGAATCGGGACGCAATTTGCGTGGTCCATCGTCATTAGGTGGCCCTGAATGTTACAATTCACTATCAGTTTTTCGTCCGATTCGAAAATCTTTGACTCACAGCAGAACGGCAAATAGGTGCCCGAGGCAGCAATCGACCCATGGAGACAAGTCTGCTGGAGGACGATGTATTGAATCGGGACGCAATTTGAGTGATCCATCGTCATTAGGAGGCCCTGAACGTTACAATTCACTATCAGTTTTTCGTCCCATTCGATAATCTAGACTCACAGCAGAACGGCCATAAGGTGCCCGAGGCAGCAATAGACCCATGGAGTCAAGTCGGCTGGAGGACGATGTATTGAATCGGGACGCAATTTGAGTAATCCATCGTCATTAGGAGGCCCTGAACGATACAATTCACTATCAGTATTTCGTCCCATTCGATAATCTAGACTCAAAGCAGAAAGCCATAAGGTGCCCGAGGCAGCAATAGACCCATGGAGTCAACTCGGCTGGAGGACGATGTATTGAATCGGGACGCAATTTGCGTGGTCCATCGTCATTAGGTGGCCCTGAATGTTACAATTCACTATCAGTTTTACGTCCGATTCGAAAATCTTTGACTCACAGCAGGACGGCCATTAGGTGCCCGAGGCAGCAATCGACCCATGGAGACAAGTCTGCTGGAGGACGATGTATTGAATCGGGACGCAATTTGAGTGATCCATCGTCATTAGGAGGTCCTGAACGTTACAATTCACTATCAGTTTTTCGTCCCATTCGATAATCTAGACTCACAGCAGAACGGCCATAAGGTGCCCGAAACTGCAATAGACCCATGGAGACAAGTCTGCTGGAGGACGATGTATTGAATCGGGACGCAATTTGAGTGTTCCATCGTCATTAGGTGGCCCTGAATGTTACAATTCACTATCAGTTTTTCGTCCGATTCGAAAATCTTTGACTCACAGCAGGACGGCCATTAGGTGCCCGAGGCAGCAATCGACCCATGGAGACAAGTCTGCTGGAGGACGATGTATTGAATCGGGACGCAATTTGAGTGATCCATCGTCATTAGGAGGGCCTGAACGTTACAATTCACTATCAGTTTTTCGTCCCATTCGATAATCTAGACTCACAGCAGAACGGCCATAATGTGCCCGAGGCAGCAATAGACCCATGGAGTCAAGTCGGCTAAAGGACGATGTATTGAATCGGGACGCAATTTGAGTGATCCATCGTCATTAAGAGGCCCTGAACGTTACAATTCACTATCAGTTTTTCGTCCGATTCGAAAATCTTTGAGTCACAGCAGGCCTGCCATAAGGTGCCCGAGGCAGCAATAGACCCATGGAGACAAGACGGCTGGAGGACGATGTATTGAATCGGGACGCAATTTGAGTGATTCATCGTCATTAGGTGGCCCTGAACGTTACAATTCACTATCAGTTTTTCGTCCCATTCGATAATCTTGACTCACAGCAGAACGGCCATAAGGTGCCCGAGGCAGCAATAGACCCATGGAGACAAGTCGGCTGGGGACGATGTATTGAATCGGGACGCAATTTGAGTGATCCATCGTCATTAGGTGGCCCTGAACGTTACAATTCACTATCAGTTTTTCGTCCCATTCGATAATCTAGATTCACAGCAGAACGGCCATAAGGTGCCCGAGGCAGCAATCGACCCATGGAGTCAACTCGGCAAAAGGACGATGTATTGAATCGGGACGCAATTTGCGTGGTCCATCGTCATTAGGTGGCCCTGAATGTTACAATTCACTATCAGTTTTTCGTCCGATTCGAAAATCTTTGACTCACAGCAGAACGGCCATTAGGTGCCCGAGGCAGCAATCGACCCATGGAGACAAGTCTGCTGGGGACGATGTATTGAATCGGGACGCAATTTGAGTGATCCATCGTCATTAGGTGGCCCTGAACGTTACAATTCACTATCAGTTTTTCGTCCCATTCGATAATCTAGACTCACAGCAGAACGGCCATAAGATGCCCGAGGCAGCAATAGACCCATGGAGTCAAGTCGGCTGGAGGACGATGTATTGAATCGGGACGCAATTTGAGTGATCCATCGTCATTAGGAGGCCCTGAACGTTACAATTCACTATCAGTTTTTCGTCCGATTCGAAAATCTTTGAGTCACAGCAGGCCTGCCATAAGGTGCCCGAGGCAGCAATAGACCCGTGGAGACAAGACTGCAGGAGGACGATGAATTGAATCGGGACGCAATTTGAGTGATCCATCGTCATTAGGTGGCCCTGAACGTTACAATTCACTATCAATTTTTCATCCCATTCTATAATCTAGACTCACAGAAGAACGGCCATAAGGTGCCCGAGGCAGCAATAGTCCCATGGAGTCAAGTCGGCTAGTGGACGATGTACTGAATCGGGACGCAATTTGTGTGGTCCATCGTCATTAGGTGGCCCTGAATGTTACAATTCACTATCAGTTTTTCGTTCGATTCGAAAATCTTTGACTCACAGTAGAACGGCCATAAGGTACCCGAGGCAGCAATAGACCCATGAAGTCAAGTCTGCTGGAGGACGATGTATTGAATCAGGACGCAATTTGAGTGATCCATCGTCATTAGGTGGCCCAGAACGTTACAATTCACTATCAGTTTTTCGTCCCATTCGATAATCTAGACTCACAGCAGAACGGCCATAAGGTGCCCGAGGCAGCAATAGACCCATGGAGACAAGTCGGCTGGGGACGATGTATTGAATCGGGACGCAATTTGAGTGATCCATCGTCATTAGGTGGCCCTGAACGTTACAATGCACTATCAGTTTTTCGTCCGATTCGAAAATCTTTGACTCACAGCAGGCCTGCCATAAGGTGCCCGAGGCAGCAATAGACCCATGGAGACAAGTCTGCTGGAGGACGATGTATTGAATCGGGACGCAATTTGAGTGATTCATCGTCATTAGGTGGCCCTGAACGTTACAATTCACTATCAGTTTTTCGTCCGATTGGAAAATCTTTGACTCACAGCAGAACGGCCATAAGGTCCCGAGGCAGCAATAGACCCATGAAATCAAGTCTGCTGGAGGACGATGTATTGAATCAGGACGCAATTTGAGTGATCCATCGTTATTAGGTGGCCCTGAACGTTACAATTCACTATCAGTCTTTCGTCCCATTCGATAATCTATACTCACAGCAGAACGGCCATAAGGTGCCCGAGGCAGCAATAGACCCATGGAGTCAAGTCGGCTGGGGACGATGTATTGAATCGGGACGCAATTTGAGTGATCCATCGTCATTAGGTGGCCCTGAACGTTACAATTCACTATCAGTTTTTCGTCCCATTCGATAATCTAGATTCACAGCAGAACGGCCATAAGGTGCCCGAGGCAGCAATAGACCCATGGAGTCAAATCGGCTAAAGGACGATGTATTGAATCGGGACGCAATTTGCGTGGTCCATCGTCATTAGGTGGCCCTGAATGTTACAATTCACTATCAGTTTTTCGTCCGATTCGAAAATCTTTGACTCACAGCAGAACGGCCATTAGGTGCCCGAGGCAGCAATCGACCCATGGAGACAAGTCTGCTGGAGGACGATGTATTGAATCGGGACGCAATTTGAGTGATCCATCGTCATTAGGAGGCCCTGAACGTTACAATTCACTATCAGTTTTTCGTCCCATTCGATAATCTAGACTCACAGCAGAACGGCCATCAGGTGCCCGAGGCAGCAATAGACCCATGGAGTCAAGTCGGCTGGAGGACGATGTATTGAATCGGGACGCAATTTGAGTGATCCATCGTCATTAGGAGGCCCTGAACGTTACAATTCACTATCAGTTTTTCGTCCCATTCGATAATCTAGACTCACTGCAGAACGGCCATAAGGTGCCCGAGGCAGCAATACACCCATGGAGTCAAGTCGGCTGGAGGACGATGTATTGAATCGGGACGCAATTTGAGTGATCCATCGTCATTAGGTGGGCCTGAACGTTACAATTCACTATCAGTTTTTCATCCGATTCGAAAATCTTTGACACACAGCAGAACGGCCATAAGGTGCCCGAGGCAGCAATAGACCCATGAAGTCAAGTCTGCTGGAGAACGATGTATTGAATCAGGACGCAATTTGAGTGATCCATCGTCATTAGGTGGCCCTGAAGGTTACAATTCACTATCAGTTTTTCGTCCCATTCGATAATCTAGATTCACAGCAGAACGGCCATAAGGTGCCCGAGGCAGCAATAGACCCATGGAGTCAACTCGGCTGGAGGACGATGTATTGAATCGGGACGCAATTTGCGTGGTCCATCGTCATTAGGTGGCCCTGAATGTTACAATTCACTATCAGTTTTTCGTCCGATTCGAAAATCTTTGACTCACAGCAGAACGGCAAATAGGTGCCCGAGGCAGCAATCGACCCATGGAGACAAGTCTGCTGGAGGACGATGTATTGAATCGGGACGCAATTTGAGTGATCCATCGTCATTAGGAGGCCCTGAACGTTACAATTCACTATCAGTTTTTCGTCCCATTCGATAATTTAGACTCACAGCAGAACGGCCATAAGGTGCCCGAGGCAGCAATAGACCCATGGAGTCAAGTCGGCTGGAGGACGATGTATTGAATCGGGACGCAATTTGAGTAATCCATCGTCATTAGGAGGCCCTGAACGATACAATTCACTATCAGTATTTCGTCCCATTCGATAATCTAGACTCACAGCAGAACGGCCATAAGGTGCCCGAAACTGCAATAGACCCATGGAGACAAGTCTGCTGGAGGACGATGTATTGAATCGGGACGCAATTTGAGTGTTCCATCGTCATTAGGTGGCCCTGAATGTTACAATTCACTATCAGTTTTTCGTCCGATTCGAAAATCTTTGACTCACAGCAGGACGGCCATTAGGTGCCCGAGGCAGCAATCGACCCATGGAGACAAGTCTGCTGGAGGACGATGTATTGAATCGGGACGCAATTTGAGTGATCCATCGTCATTAGGAGGGCCTGAACGTTACAATTCACTATCAGTTTTTCGTCCCATTCGATAATCTAGACTCACAGCAGAACGGCCATAATGTGCCCGAGGCAGCAATAGACCCATGGAGTCAAGTCGGCTAAAGGACGATGTATTGAATCGGGACGCAATTTGAGTGATCCATCGTCATTAAGAGGCCCTGAACGTTACAATTCACTATCAGTTTTTCGTCCGATTCGAAAATCTTTGAGTCACAGCAGGCCTGCCATAAGGTGCCCGAGGCAGCAATAGACCCATGGAGACAAGACGGCTGGAGGACGATGTATTGAATCGGGACGCAATTTGAGTGATTCATCGTCATTAGGTGGCCCTGAACGTTACAATTCACTATCAGTTTTTCGTCCCATTCGATAATCTTGACTCACAGCAGAACGGCCATAAGGTGCCCGAGGCAGCAATAGACCCATGGAGACAAGTCGGCTGGGGACGATGTATTGAATCGGGACGCAATTTGAGTGATCCATCGTCATTAGGTGGCCCTGAACGTTACAATTCACTATCAGTTTTTCGTCCCATTCGATAATCTAGATTCACAGCAGAACGGCCATAAGGTGCCCGAGGCAGCAATCGACCCATGGAGTCAACTCGGCAAAAGGACGATGTATTGAATCGGGACGCAATTTGCGTGGTCCATCGTCATTAGGTGGCCCTGAATGTTACAATTCACTATCAGTTTTTCGTCCGATTCGAAAATCTTTGACTCACAGCAGAACGGCCATTAGGTGCCCGAGGCAGCAATCGACCCATGGAGACAAGTCTGCTGGAGGACGATGTATTGAATCGGGACGCAATTTGAGTGATCCATCGTCATTAGGAGGCCCTGAACGTTACAATTCACTATCAGTTTTTCGTCCCATTCGATAATCTAGACTCACAGCAGAACGGCCATAAGGTGCCCGAGGCAGCAATAGACCCATGAAGTCAAGTCGGCTGGAGGACGATGTATTGAATCGGGACGCAATTTGAGTGATCCATCGTCATTAGGAGGCCCTGAACGTTACAATTCACTATCAGTTTTTCGTCCCATTCGATAATCTAGATTCACATCAGAACGGCCATAAGGTGCCCGAGGCAGCAATAGACCCATGGAGTCAACTCGGCTGGAGGACGATGTATTGAATCGGGACCCAATTTGCGTGGTCCATCGTCATTAGGTGGCCCTGAATGTTACAATTCACTATCAGTTTTTCGTCCGATTCGAAAATCTTTAACTCACAGCAGAACGGCCATAAGGTGCTCGAGGCAGCAATAGACCCATGGAGTCAAGTCGGCTGGAGGACGATGTATTGAATCGGGACGCAATTTGAGTGATCCATCGTCATTAGGAGGCCCTGAACGTTACAATTCACTATCAGTTTTTCGTCCCATTCGATAATCTAGATTCACATCAGAACGGCCATAAGGTGCCCGAGGCAGCAATAGACCCATGGAGTCAACTCGGCTGGAGGACGATGTATTGAATCGGGACGCAATTTGAGTGATCCATCGTCATTAGGTGGCCCTGAACGTTACAATTCACTATCAGTTTTTCGTCCCATTCGATCATCTAGATTCACAGCAGAACGGCCATAAGGTGCCCGAGGCAGCAATAGACCCATGGAGTCAACTCGGCTGGAGGACGATGTATTGAATCGGGACGCAATTTGCGTGGTCCATCGTCATTAGGTGGCCCTGAATGTTACAATTCACTATCAGTTTTTCGTCCGATTCGAAAATCTTTGACTCACAGCAGGACGGCCATTAGGTGCCCGAGGCAGCAATAGACCCATGGAGTCAAGTCGGCTGGAGGACGATGTATTGAATCGAGACGCAATTTGAGTGATCCATCGTCATTAGGAGGCCCTGAACGTTACAATTCACTATCAGTTTTTCGTCCGATTCGAAAATCTTTGAGTCACAGCAGGCCTGCCATAAGATGCCCGAGGCAGCAATAGACCCGTGGAGACAAGACTGCAGGAGGACGATGAATTGAATCGGGACGCAATTTGAGTGATCCATCGTCATTAGGTGGCCCTGAACGTTACAATTCACTATCAGTTTTTCGTCCCATTCGATAATCTAGACTCACAGCAGAACTGCCATAAGGTGCCCGAGGCAGCAATAGACCCATGGAGTCAAGTCGGCTGGAGGACGATGTATTGAATCGGGACGCAATTTGAGTAATCCATCGTCATTAGGAGGCCCTGAACGATACAATTCACTATCAGTATTTCGTCCCATTCGATAATCTAGACTCACAGCAGAAAGCCATAAGGTGCCCGAGGCAGCAATAGACCCATGGAGACAAGTCGGCTGGGGACGATGTATTGAATCGGGACGCAATTTGAGTAATCCATCGTCATTAGGTGGCCCTGAACGTTACAATTCACTATCAGTTTTTCGTCCCATTCGATAATCTAGATTCACAGCAGAACGGCCATAAGGTGCCAGAGGCAGCAATAGACCCATGGAGTCAACTCGGCTGGAGGACGATGTATTGAATCGGGACGCAATTTGCGTGGTCCATCGTCATTAGGTGGCCCTGAATGTTACAATTCACTATCAGTTTTTCGTCCGATTCGAAAATCTTTGACTCACAGCAGAACGGCAAATAGGTGCCCGAGGCAGCAATCGACCCATGGAGACAAGTCTGCTGGAGGACGATGTATTGAATCGGGACGCAATTTGAGTGATCCATCGTCATTAGGTGGCCCTGAAGGTTACAATTCACTATCAGTTTTTCGTCCCATTCGATAATCTAGACTCACAGCAGAACGGCCATAAGGTGCCCGAGGCAGCAATAGACCCATGGAGTCAACTCGGCTGGAGGACGATGTATTGAATCGGGACGCAATTTGCGTGGTCCATCGTCATTAGGTGGCCCTGAATGTTACAATTCACTATCAGTTTTTCGTCCGATTCGAAAATCTTTGACTCACAGCAGAACGGCAAATAGGTGCCCGAGGCAGCAATCGACCCATGGAGACAAGTCTGCTGGAGGACGATGTATTGAATCGGGACGCAATTTGAGTGATCCATCGTCATTAGGAGGCCCTGAACGTTACAATTCACTATCAGTTTTTCGTCCCATTCGATAATCTAGACTCACAGCAGAACGGCCATAAGGTGCCCGAGGCAGCAATAGACCCATGGAGTCAAGTCGGCTGGAGGACGATGTATTGAATCGGGACGCAATTTGAGTAATCCATCGTCATTAGGAGGCCCTGAACGATACAATTCACTATCAGTATTTCGTCCCATTCGATAATCTAGACTCACAGCAGAAAGCCATAAGGTGCCCGAGGCAGCAATAGACCCATGGAGTCAACTCGGCTGGAGGACGATGTATTGAATCGGGACGCAATTTGCGTGGTCCATCGTCATTAGGTGGCCCTGAATGTTACAATTCACTATCAGTTTTTCGTACGATTCGAAAATCTTTGACTCACAGCAGGACGGCCATTAGGTGCCCGAGGCAGCAATCGACCCATGGAGACAAGTCTGCTGGAGGACGATGTATTGAATCGGGACGCAATTTGAGTGATCCATCGTCATTAGGAGGGCCTGAACGTTACAATTCACTATCAGTTTTTCGTCCCATTCGATAATCTAGACTCACAGCAGAACGGTCATAAGGTGCCCGAAACTGCAATAGACCCATGGAGTCAAGTCGGCTGGAGGACGATGTATTGAATCGGGACGCAATTTGAGTGATCCATCGTCATTAGGAGGCCCTGAACGTTACAATTCACTATCAGTTTTTCGTCCCATTCGATAATCTAGACTCACAGCAGAACGGCCATAAGGTGCCCGAGGCAGCAATAGACCCATGGAGTCAAGTCGGCTGGAGGACGATGTATTGAATCGGGACGCAATTTGAGTGATCCATCGTCATTAGGAGGCCCTGAACGTTACAATTCACTATCAGTATTTCGTCCCATTCGATAATCTAGACTCACAGCAGAACGGCCATAAGGTGACCGAGGCAGCAATAGACCCATGGAGTCAACTTGGCTGGAGGACGATGTATTGAATCGGGACGCAATTTGCGTGGTCCATCGTCATTAGGTGGCCCTGAATGTTACAATTCACTATCAGTTTTTCGTCCGATTCGAAAATCTTTGACTCACAGCAGGACGGCCATTAGGTGCCCGAGGCAGCAATCGACCCATGGAGACAAGTCTGCTAAAGGACGATGTATTGAATCGGGACGCAATTTGAGTGATCGATCGTCATTAGGAGGCCCTGAACGTTACAATTCACTATTAGTTTTTCGTCCCATTCGATAATCTAGACTCACAGCAGAACGGCCATAAGGTGCCCGAGGCAGCAATAGACCCATGGAGTCAAGTCGGCTGGAGGACGATGTATTGAATCGGGACGCAATTTGAGTGATCCATCGTCATTAGGAGGCCCTGAACGTTACAATTCACTATCAGTTTTTCGTCCGATTCGAAAATCTTTGAGTCACAGCAGGCCTGCCATAAGGTGCCCGAGGCAGCAATAGACCCGTGGAGACAAGACTGCAGGAGGACGATGAATTGAATCGGGACGCAATTTGAGTGATCCAACGTCATTAGGTGGCCCTGAACGTTACAATTCACTATCAGTTTTTCGTCCCATTCGATAATCTAGACTCACAGCAGAACGGCCATAAGGTGCCCGAGGCAGCAATAGACCCATGGAGTCAAGTCGGCTGGAGGACGATGTATTGAATCGGGACGCAATTTGAGTAATCCATCGTCATTAGGAGGCCCTGAACGATACAATTCACTATCAGTATTTCGTCCCATTCGATAATCTAGACTCACAGCAGAAAGCCATAAGGTGCCCGAGGCAGCAATAGACCCATGGAGACAAGTCGGCTGGGGACGATGTATTGAATCGGGACGCAATTTGAGTGATCCATCGTCATTAGGTGGCCCTGAACGTTACAATTCACTATCAGTTTTTCGTCCCATTCGATAATCTAGATTCACAGCAGAACGGCCATAAGGTGCCCGAGGCAGCAATAGACCCATGGAGTCAACTCGGCTGGAGGACGATGTATTGAATCGGGACGCAATTTGCGTGGTCCATCGTCATTAGGTGGCCCTGAATGTTACAATTCACTATCAGTTTTTCGTCCGATTCGAAAATCTTTGACTCACAGCAGAACGGCAAATAGGTGCCCGAGGCAGCAATCGACCCATGGAGACAAGTCTGCTGGAGGACGATGTATTGAATCGGGACGCAATTTGAGTGATCCATCGTCATTAGGTGGCCCTGAAGGTTACAATTCACTATCAGTTTTTCGTCCCATTCGATAATCTAGACTCACAGCAGAACGGCCATAAGGTGCCCGAGGCAGCAATAGACCCATGGAGACAAGTCGGCTGGGGACGATGTATTGAATCGGGACGCAATTTGAGTGATCCATCGTCATTAGGTGGCCCTGAACGTTACAATTCACTATCAGTTTTTCGTCCCATTCGATAATCTAGACTCACAGCAGAACGGCCATAAGGTGCCCGAGGCAGCAATAGACCCATGGAGTCAACTCGGCTGGAGGACGATGTATTGAATCGGGACGCAATTTGCGTGGTCCATCGTCATTAGGTGGCCCTGAATGTTACAATTCACTATCAGTTTTTCGTCCGATTCGAAAATCTTTGACTCACAGCAGAACGGCAAATAGGTGCCCGAGGCAGCAATCGACCCATGGAGACAAGTCTGCTGGAGGACGATGTATTGAATCGGGACGCAATTTGAGTGATCCATCGTCATTAGGAGGCCCTGAACGTTACAATTCACTATCAGTTTTTCGTCCCATTCGATAATCTAGACTCACAGCAGAACGGCCATAAGGTGCCCGAGGCAGCAATAGACCCATGGAGTCAAGTCGGCTGGAGGACGATGTATTGAATCGGGACGCAATTTGAGTAATCCATCGTCATTAGGAGGCCCTGAACGATACAATTCACTATCAGTATTTCGTCCCATTCGATAATCTAGACTCACAGCAGAAAGCCATAAGGTGCCCGAGGCAGCAATAGACCCATGGAGTCAACTCGGCTGGAGGACGATGTATTGAATCGGGACGCAATTTGCGTGGTCCATCGTCATTAGGTGGCCCTGAATGTTACAATTCACTATCAGTTTTTCGTACGATTCGAAAATCTTTGACTCACAGCAGGACGGCCATTAGGTGCCCGAGGCAGCAATCGACCCATGGAGACAAGTCTGCTGGAGGACGATGTATTGAATCGGGACGCAATTTGAGTGATCCATCGTCATTAGGAGGGCCTGAACGTTACAATTCACTATCAGTTTTTCGTCCCATTCGATAATCTAGACTCACAGCAGAACGGCCATAAGGTGCCCGAAACTGCAATAGACCCATGGAGTCAAGTCGGCTGGAGGACGATGTATTGAATCGGGACGCAATTTGAGTGATCCATCGTCATTAGGAGGCCCTGAACGTTACAATTCACTATCAGTTTTTCGTCCCATTCGATAATCTAGACTCACAGCAGAACGGCCATAAGGTGCCCGAGGCAGCAATAGACCCATGGAGTCAAGTCGGCTGGAGGACGATGTATTGAATCGGGACGCAATTTGAGTGATCCATCGTCATTAGGAGGCCCTGAACGTTACAATTCACTATCAGTATTTCGTCCCATTCGATAATCTAGACTCACAGCAGAACGGCCATAAGGTGACCGAGGCAGCAATAGACCCATGGAGTCAACTTGGCTGGAGGACGATGTATTGAATCGGGACGCAATTTGCGTGGTCCATCGTCATTAGGTGGCCCTGAATGTTACAATTCACTATCAGTTTTTCGTCCGATTCGAAAATCTTTGACTCACAGCAGGACGGCCATTAGGTGCCCGAGGCAGCAATCGACCCATGGAGACAAGTCTGCTGGAGGACGATGTATTGAATCGGGACGCAATTTGAGTGATCCATCGTCATTAGGAGGGCCTGAACGTTACAATTCACTATCAGTTTTTCGTCCCATTCGATAATCTAGACTCACAGCAGAACGGCCATAATGTGCCCGAGGCAGCAATAGACCCATGGAGTCAAGTCGGCTAAAGGACGATGTATTGAATCGGGACGCAATTTGAGTGATCCATCGTCATTAAGAGGCCCTGAACGTTACAATTCACTATCAGTTTTTCGTCCGATTCGAAAATCTTTGAGTCACAGCAGGCCTGCCATAAGGTGCCCGAGGCAGCAATAGACCCATGGAGACAAGACGGCTGGAGGACGATGTATTGAATCGGGACGCAATTTGAGTGATTCATCGTCATTAGGTGGCCCTGAACGTTACAATTCACTATCAGTTTTTCGTCCCATTCGATAATCTTGACTCACAGCAGAACGGCCATAAGGTGCCCGAGGCAGCAATAGACCCATGGAGACAAGTCGGCTGGGGACGATGTATTGAATCGGGACGCAATTTGAGTGATCCATCGTCATTAGGTGGCCCTGAACGTTACAATTCACTATCAGTTTTTCGTCCCATTCGATAATCTAGATTCACAGCAGAACGGCCATAAGGTGCCCGAGGCAGCAATCGACCCATGGAGTCAACTCGGCAAAAGGACGATGTATTGAATCGGGACGCAATTTGCGTGGTCCATCGTCATTAGGTGGCCCTGAATGTTACAATTCACTATCAGTTTTTCGTCCGATTCGAAAATCTTTGACTCTCAGCAGAACGGCCATTAGGTGCCCGAGGCAGCAATCGACCCATGGAGACAAGTCTGCTGGAGGACGATGTATTGAATCGGGACGCAATTTGAGTGATCCATCGTCATTAGGAGGCCCTGAACGTTACAATTCACTATCAGTTTTTCGTCCCATTCGATAATCTAGACTCACAGCAGAACGGCCATAAGGTGCCCGAGGCAGCAATAGACCCATGAAGTCAAGTCGGCTGGAGGACGATGTATTGAATCGGGACGCAATTTGAGTGATCCATCGTCATTAGGAGGCCCTGAACGTTACAATTCACTATCAGTTTTTCGTCCCATTCGATAATCTAGATTCACATCAGAACGGCCATAAGGTGCCCGAGGCAGCAATAGACCCATGGAGTCAACTCGGCTGGAGGACGATGTATTGAATCGGGACCCAATTTGCGTGGTCCATCGTCATTAGGTGGCCCTGAATGTTACAATTCACTATCAGTTTTTCGTCCGATTCGAAAATCTTTAACTCACAGCAGAACGGCCATAAGGTGCTCGAGGCAGCAATAGACCCATGGAGTCAAGTCGGCTGGAGGACGATGTATTGAATCGGGACGCAATTTGAGTGATCCATCGTCATTAGGAGGCCCTGAACGTTACAATTCACTATCAGTTTTTCGTCCCATTCGATAATCTAGATTCACATCAGAACGGCCATAAGGTGCCCGAGGCAGCAATAGACCCATGGAGTCAACTCGGCTGGAGGACGATGTATTGAATCGGGACGCAATTTGAGTGATCCATCGTCATTAGGTGGCCCTGAACGTTACAATTCACTATCAGTTTTTCGTCCCATTCGATCATCTAGATTCACAGCAGAACGGCCATAAGGTGCCCGAGGCAGCAATAGACCCATGGAGTCAACTCGGCTGGAGGACGATGTATTGAATCGGGACGCAATTTGCGTGGTCCATCGTCATTAGGTGGCCCTGAATGTTACAATTCACTATCAGTTTTTCGTCCGATTCGAAAATCTTTGACTCACAGCAGGACGGCCATTAGGTGCCCGAGGCAGCAATCGACCCATGGAGACAAGTCTGCTAAAGGACGATGTATTGAATCGGGACGCAATTTGAGTGATCGATCGTCATTAGGAGGCCCTGAACGTTACAATTCACTATCAGTTTTTCGTCCCATTCGATAATCTAGACTCACAGCAGAACGGCCATAAGGTGCCCGAGGCAGCAATAGACCCATGGAGTCAAGTCGGCTGGAGGACGATGTATTGAATCGGGACGCAATTTGAGTGATCCATCGTCATTAGGAGGCCCTGAAAGTTACAATTCACTATCAGTTTTTCGTCCGATTCGAAAATCTTTGAGTCACAGCAGGCCTGCCATAAGGTGCCCGAGGCAACAATAGACCCGTGGAGACAAGACTGCAGGAGGACGATGAATTGAATCGGGACGCAATTTGAGTGATCCATCGTCATTAGGTGGCCCTGAACGTTACAATTCACTATCAATTTTTCATCCCATTCTATAATCTAGACTCACAGAAGAACGGCCATAAGGTGCCCGAGGCAGCAATAGTCCCATGGAGTCAAGTCGGCTAGTGGACGATGTACTGAATCGGGACGCAATTTGTGTGGTCCATCGTCATTAGGTGGCCCTGAATGTTACAATTCACTATCAGTTTTTCGTTCGATTCGTAATTCTTTGACTCACAGCAGAACGGCCATAAGGTACCCGAGGCAGCAATAGACCCATGAAGTCAAGTCTGCTGGAGGACGATGTATTGAATCAGGACGCAATTTGAGTGATCCATCGTCATTAGGTGGCCCAGAACGTTACAATTCACTATCAGTTTTTCGTCCCATTCGATAATCTAGACTCACAGCAGAACGGCCATAAGGTGCCCGAGGCAGCAATAGACCCATGGAGACAAGTCGGCTGGGGACGATGTATTGAATCGGGACGCAATTTGAGTGATCCATCGTCATTAGGTGGCCCTGAACGTTACAATGCACTATCAGTTTTTCGTCCCATTCGATAATCTAGATTCACAGCAGAACGGCCATAAGGTGCCCGAGGCAGCAATAGACCCATGGAGTCAACTCGGCTGGAGGACGATGTATTGACTCGGGACGCAATTTGCGTGTTCCATCGTCATTAGGTGGCCCTGAATGTTGCAATTCACTATCAGTTTTTCGTCCGATTCGAAAATCTTTGACTCACAGCAGGCCTGCCATAATGTGCCCGAGGCAGCAATAGACCCATGGAGACAAGTCTGCTGGAGGACGATGTATTGAATCGGGACGCAATTTGAGTGATCCATCGTCATTAGGAGGCCCTGAACGTTACAATTCACTATCAGTTTTTCGTCCCATTCGATAATCTAGACTCACAGCTGAACGGCCATCAGGTGCCCGAGGCAGCAATAGACCCATGGAGTCAAGTCGGCTGGAGGACGATGTATTGAATCGGGACGCAATTTGAGTGATCCATCGTCATTAGGAGGCCCTGAACGTTACAATTCACTATCAGTTTTTCGTCCCATTCGATAATCTAGACTCACTGCAGAACGGCCATAAGGTGCCCGAGGCAGCAATAGACCCATGGAGTCAAGTCGGCTGGAGGACGATGTATTGAATCGGGACGCAATTTGAGTGATCCATCGTCATTAGGTGGGCCTGAACGTTACAATTCACTATCAGTTTTTCGTCCCATTCGATAATCTAGACTCACAGCAGAACGGCCATAAGGTGCCCGAGGCAGCAATCGACCCATGGAGACAAGTCTGCTAAAGGACGATGTATTGAATCGGGACGCAATTTGAGTGATCGATCGTCATTAGGAGGCCCTGAACGTTACAATTCACTATCAGTTTTTCGTCCCATTCGATAATCTAGACTCACAGCAGAACGGCCATAAGGTGCCCGAGGCAGCAATAGACCCATGGAGTCAAGTCGGCTGGAGGACGATGTATTGAATCGGGACGCAATTTGAGTGATCCATCGTCATTAGGAGGCCCTGAACGTTACAATTCACTATCAGTTTTTCGTCCGATTCGAAAATCTTTGAGTCACAGCAGGCCTGCCATAAGGTGCCCGAGGCAGCAATAGACCCGTGGAGACAAGACTGCAGGAGGACGATGAATTGAATCGGGACGCAATTTGAGTGATCCATCGTCATTAGGTGGCCCTGAACGTTACAATTCACTATCAATTTTTCATCCCATTCTATAATCTAGACTCACAGAAGAACGGCCATAAGGTGCCCGAGGCAGCAATAGTCCCATGGAGTCAAGTCGGCTAGTGGACGATGTACTGAATCGGGACGCAATTTGTGTGGTCCATCGTCATTAGGTGGCCCTGAATGTTACAATTCACTATCAGTTTTTCGTTCGATTCGAAATTCTTTGACTCACAGCAGAACGGCCATAAGGTACCCGAGGCAGCAATAGACCCATGAAGTCAAGTCTGCTGGAGGACGATGTATTGAATCAGGACGCAATTTGAGTGATCCATCGTCATTAGGTGGCCCAGAACGTTACAATTCACTATCAGTTTTTCGTCCCATTCGATAATCTAGACTCACAGCAGAACGGCCATAAGGTGCCCGAGGCAGCAATAGACCCATGGAGACAAGTCGGCTGGGGACGATGTATTGAATCGGGACGCAATTTGAGTGATCCATCGTCATTAGGTGGCCCTGAACGTTACAATGCACTATCAGTTTTTCGTCCCATTCGATAATCTAGATTCACAGCAGAACGGCCATAAGGTGCCCGAGGCAGCAATAGACCCATGGAGTCAACTCGGCTGGAGGACGATGTATTGACTCGGGACGCAATTTGCGTGTTCCATCGTCATTAGGTGGCCCTGTATGTTGCAATTCACTATCAGTTTTTCGTCCGATTCGAAAATCTTTGACTCACAGCAGGCCTGCCATAATGTGCCCGAGGCAGCAATAGACCCATGGAGACAAGTCTGCTGGAGGACGATGTATTGAATCGGGACGCAATTTGAGTGATTCATCGTCATTAGGTGGCCCTGAACGTTACAATTCACTATCAGTTTTTCGTCCGATTCGAAAATCTTTTACTCACAGCAGAACGGCCATTAGGTGCCCGAGGCAGCAATCGACCCATGGAGACAAGTCTGCTGGAGGATGATGTATTGAATCGGGACGCAATTTGAGTGATCCATCGTCATTAGGAGGCCCTGAACGTTACAATTCACTATCAGTTTTTCGTCCCATTCGATAATCTAGACTCACAGCTGAACGGCCATCAGGTGCCCGAGGCAGCAATAGACCCATGGAGTCAAGTCGGCTGGAGGACGATGTATTGAATCGGGACGCAATTTGAGTGATCCATCGTCATTAGGAGGCCCTGAACGTTACAATTCACTATCAGTTTTTCGTCCCATTCGATAATCTAGACTCACTGCAGAACGGCCATAAGGTGCCCGAGGCAGCAATAGACCCATGGAGTCAAGTCGGCTGGAGGACGATGTATTGAATCGGGACGCAATTTGAGTGATCCATCGTCATTAGGTGGGCCTGAACGTTACAATTCACTATCAGTTTTTCATCCGATTCGAAAATCTTTGACTCACAGCAGAACGGCCATAAGGTGCCCGAGGCAGCAATAGACCCATGAAGTTAACTCGGCTGGAGGACGATGTATTGAATCGGGACGCAATTTGCGTGGTCCATCGTCATTAGGTGGCCCTGAATGTTACAATTCACTATCAGTTTTTCGTCCGATTCGAAAATCTTTGACTCACAGCAGGACGGCCATTAGGTGCCCGAGGCAGCAATCGACCCATGGAGACAAGTCTGCTGGAGGACGATGTATTGAATCGGGACGCAATTTGAGTGATCCATCGTCATTAGGAGGGCCTGAACGTTACAATTCACTATCAGTTTTTCGTCCCATTCGATAATCTAGACTCACAGCAGAACGGCCATAAGGTGCCCGAGGCTGCAATAGACCCATGGAGTCAAGTCGGCTGGAGGACGATGTATTGAATCGGGACGCAATTTGAGTGATCCATCGTCATTAGGAGGCCCTGAACGTTACAATTCACTATCAGTATTTCGTCCCATTCGATAATCTAGACTCACAGCAGAAAGCCATAAGGTGCCCGAGGCAGCAATAGACCCATGGAGTCAACTCGGCTGGAGGACGATGTATTGAATCGGGACGCAATTTGCGTGGTCCATCGTCATTAGGTGGCCCTGAATGTTACAATTCACTATCAGTTTTTCGTCCGATTCGAAAATCTTTGACTCACAGCAGGACGGCCATTAGGTGCCCGAGGCAGCAATCGACCCATGGAGACAAGTCTGCTGGAGGACGATGTATTGAATCGGGACGCAATTTGAGTGATCCATCGTCATTAGGAGGGCCTGAACGTTACAATTCACTATCAGTTTTTCGTCCCATTCGATAATCTAGACTCACAGCAGAACGGCCATAAGGTGCCCGAGGCTGCAATAGACCCATGGAGTCAAGTCGGCTGGAGGACGATGTATTGAATCGGGACGCAATTTGAGTGATCCATCGTCATTAGGAGGCCCTGAACGTTACAATTCACTATCAGTTTTTCGTCCCATTCGATAATCTAGACTCACAGCAGAACGGCCATAAGGTGCCCGAGGCAGCAATAGACCCATGGAGTCAAGTCGGCTGGAGGACGATGTATTGAATCGGGACGCAATTTGAGTGATCCATCGTCATTAGGAGGCCCTGAACGTTACAATTCACTATCAGTATTTCGTCCCATTCGATAATCTAGACTCACAGCAGAACGGCCATAAGGTGACCGAGGCAGCAATAGACCCATGGAGTCAACTTGGCTGGAGGACGATGTATTGAATCGGGACGCAATTTGCGTGGTCCATCGTCATTAGGTGGCCCTGAATGTTACAATTCACTATCAGTTTTTCGTCCGATTCGAAAATCTTTGACTCACAGCAGGACGGCCATTAGGTGCCCGAGGCAGCAATCGACCCATGGAGACAAGTCTGCTGGAGGACGATGTATTGAATCGGGACGCAATTTGAGTGATCCATCGTCATTAGGAGGGCCTGAACGTTACAATTCACTATCAGTTTTTCGTCCCATTCGATAATCTAGACTCACAGCAGAACGGCCATAATGTGCCCGAGGCAGCAATAGACCCATGGAGTCAAGTCGGCTAAAGGACGATGTATTGAATCGGGACGCAATTTGAGTGATCCATCGTCATTAAGAGGCCCTGAACGTTACAATTCACTATCAGTTTTTCGTCCGATTCGAAAATCTTTGAGTCACAGCAGGCCTGCCATAAGGTGCCCGAGGCAGCAATAGACCCATGGAGACAAGACGGCTGGAGGACGATGTATTGAATCGGGACGCAATTTGAGTGATTCATCGTCATTAGGTGGCCCTGAACGTTACAATTCACTATCAGTTTTTCGTCCCATTCGATAATCTTGACTCACAGCAGAACGGCCATAAGGTGCCCGAGGCAGCAATAGACCCATGGAGACAAGTCGGCTGGGGACGATGTATTGAATCGGGACGCAATTTGAGTGATCCATCGTCATTAGGTGGCCCTGAACGTTACAATTCACTATCAGTTTTTCGTCCCATTCGATAATCTAGATTCACAGCAGAACGGCCATAAGGTGCCCGAGGCAGCAATCGACCCATGGAGTCAACTCGGCAAAAGGACGATGTATTGAATCGGGACGCAATTTGCGTGGTCCATCGTCATTAGGTGGCCCTGAATGTTACAATTCACTATCAGTTTTTCGTCCGATACGAAAATCTTTGACTCACAGCAGAACGGCCATTAGGTGCCCGAGGCAGCAATCGACCCATGGAGACAAGTCTGCTGGAGGACGATGTATTGAATCGGGACGCAATTTGAGTGATCCATCGTCATTAGGAGGCCCTGAACGTTACAATTCACTATCAGTTTTTCGTCCCATTCGATAATCTAGACTCACAGCAGAACGGCCATAAGGTGCCCGAGGCACCAATAGACCCATGAAGTCAAGTCGGCTGGAGGACGATGTATTGAATCGGGACGCAATTTGAGTGATCCATCGTCATTAGGAGGCCCTGAACGTTACAATTCACTATCAGTTTTTCGTCCCATTCGATAATCTAGATTCACATCAGAACGGCCATAAGGTGCCCGAGGCAGCAATAGACCCATGGAGTCAACTCGGCTGGAGGACGATGTATTGAATCGGGACCCAGTTTGCGTGGTCCATCGTCATTAGGTGGCCCTGAATGTTACAATTCACTATCAGTTTTTCGTCCGATTCGAAAATCTTTAACTCACAGGAGAACGGCCATAAGGTGCTCGAGGCAGCAATAGACCCATGGAGTCAAGTCGGCTGGAGGACGATGTATTGAATCGGGACGCAATTTGAGTGATCCATCGTCATTAGGAGGCCCTGAACGTTACAATTCACTATCAGATTTCCGTCCCATTCGATAATCTAGATTCACATCAGAACGGCCATAAGGTGCCCGAGGCAGCAATAGACCCATGGAGTCAACTCGGCTGGAGGACGATGTATTGAATCGGGACGCAATTTGAGTGATCCATCGTCATTAGGTGGCCCTGAACGTTACAATTCACTATCAGTTTTTCGTCCCATTCGATCATCTAGATTCACAGCAGAACGGCCATAAGGTGCCCGAGGCAGCAATAGACCCATGGAGTCAACTCGGCTGGAGGACGATGTATTGAATCGGGACGCAATTTGCGTGGTCCATCGTCATTAGGTGGCCCTGAATGTTACAATTCACTATCAGTTTTTCGTCCGATTCGAAAATCTTTGACTCACAGCAGGACGGCCATTAGGTGCCCGAGGCAGCAATCGACCCATGGAGACAAGTCTGCTAAAGGACGATGTATTGAATCGGGACGCAATTTGAGTGATCGATCGTCATTAGGAGGCCCTGAACGTTACAATTCACTATCAGTTTTTCGTCCCATTCGATAATCTAGATTCACAGCAGAACGGCCATAAGGTGCCCGAGGCAGCAATAGACCCATGGAGTCAAGTCGGCTGGAGGACGATGTATTGAATCGGGACGCAATTTGAGTGATCCATCGTCATTAGGAGGCCCTGAACGTTACAATTCACTATCAGTTTTTCGTCCGATTCGAAAATCTTTGAGTCACAGCAGGCCTGCCATAAGGTGCCCGAGGCAGCAATAGACCCGTGGAGACAAGACTGCAGGAGGACGATGAATTGAATCGGGACGCAATTTGAGTGATCCATCGTCATTAGGTGGCCCTGAACGTTACAATTCACTATCAATTTTTCATCCCATTCTATAATCTAGACTCACAGAAGAACGGCCATAAGGTGCCCGAGGCAGCAATAGTCCCATGGAGTCAAGTCGGCTAGTGGACGATGTACTGAATCGGGACGCAATTTGTGTGGTCCATCGTCATTAGGTGGCCCTGAATGTTACAATTCACTGTCAGTTTTTCGTTCGATTCGTAATTCTTTGACTCACAGCAGAACGGCCATAAGGTACCCGAGGCAGCAATAGACCCATGAAGTCAAGTCTGCTGGAGGACGATGTATTGAATCAGGACGCAATTTGAGTGATCCATCGTCATTAGGTGGCCCAGAACGTTACAATTCACTATCAGTTTTTCGTCCCATTCGATAATCTAGACTCACAGCAGAACGGCCATAAGGTGCCCGAGGCAGCAATAGACCCATGGAGACAAGTCGGCTGGGGACGATGTATTGAATCGGGACGCAATTTGAGTGATCCATCGTCATTAGGTGGCCCTGAACGTTACAATGCACTATCAGTTTTTCGTCCCATTCGATAATCTAGATTCACAGCAGAACGGCCATAAGGTGCCCGAGGCAGCAATAGACCCATGGAGTCAACTCGGCTGGAGGACGATGTATTGACTCGGGACGCAATTTGCGTGTTCCATCGTCATTAGGTGGCCCTGAATGTTGCAATTCACTATCAGTTTTTCGTCCGATTCGAAAATCTTTGACTCACAGCAGGCCTGCCATAATGTGCCCGAGGCAGCAATAGACCCATGGAGACAAGTCTGCTGGAGGACGATGTATTGAATCGGGACGCAATTTGAGTGATTCATCGTCATTAGGTGGCTCTGAACGTTACAATTCACTATCAGTTTTTCGTCCGATTCGAAAATCTTTGACTCACAGCAGAACGGCCATTAGGTGCCCGAGGCAGCAATCGACCCATGGAGACAAGTCTGCTGGAGGACGATGTATTGAATCGGGACGCAATTTGAGTGATCCATCGTCATTAGGAGGCCCTGAACGTTACAATTCACTATCAGTTTTTCGTCCCATTCGATAATCTAGACTCACAGCTGAACGGCCATCAGGTGCCCGAGGCAGCAATAGACCCATGGAGTCAAGTCGGCTGGAGGACGATGTATTGAATCGGGACGCAATTTGAGTGATCCATCGTCATTAGGAGGCCCTGAACGTTACAATTCACTATCAGTTTTTCGTCCCATTCGATAATCTAGACTCACTGCAGAACGGCCATAAGGTGCCCGAGGCAGCAATAGACCCATGGAGTCAAGTCGGCTGGAGGACGATGTATTGAATCGGGACGCAATTTGAGTGATCCATCGTCATTAGGTGGGCCTGAACGTTACAATTCACTATCAGTTTTTCGTCCCATTCGATAATCTAGACTCACAGCAGAACGGCCATAAGGTGCCCGAGGCAGCAATCGACCCATGGAGACAAGTCTGCTAAAGGACGATATATTGAATCGGGACGCAATTTGAGTGATCGATCGTCATTAGGAGGCCCTGAACGTTACAATTCACTATCAGTTTTTCGTCCCATTCGATAATCTAGACTCACAGCAGAACGGCCATAAGGTGCCCGAGGCAGCAATAGACCCATGGAGTCAAGTCGGCTGGAGGACGATGTATTGAATCGGGACGCAATTTGAGTGATCCATCGTCATTAGGAGGCCCTGAACGTTACAATTCACTATCAGTTTTTCGTCCGATTCGAAAATCTTTGAGTCACAGCAGGCCTGCCATAAGGTGCCCGAGGCAGCAATAGACCCGTGGAGACAAGACTGCAGGAGGACGATGAATTGAATCGGGACGCAATTTGAGTGATCCATCGTCATTAGGTGGCCCTGAACGTTACAATTCACTATCAATTTTTCATCCCATTCTATAATCTAGACTCACAGAAGAACGGCCATAAGGTGCCCGAGGCAGCAATAGTCCCATGGAGTCAAGTCGGCTAGTGGACGATGTACTGAATCGGGACGCAATTTGTGTGGTCCATCGTCATTAGGTGGCCCTGAATGTTACAATTCACTATCAGTTTTTCGTTCGATTCGAAATTCTTTGACTCACAGCAGAACGGCCATAAGGTACCCGAGGCAGCAATAGACCCATGAAGTCAAGTCTGCTGGAGGACGATGTATTGAATCAGGACGCAATTTGAGTGATCCATCGTCATTAGGTGGCCCAGAACGTTACAATTCACTATCAGTTTTTCGTCCCATTCGATAATCTAGACTCACAGCAGAACGGCCATAAGGTGCCCGAGGCAGCAATAGACCCATGGAGACAAGTCGGCTGGGGACGATGTATTGAATCGGGACGCAATTTGAGTGATCCATCGTCATTAGGTGGCCCTGAACGTTACAATGCACTATCAGTTTTTCGTCCCATTCGATAATCTAGATTCACAGCAGAACGGCCATAAGGTGCCCGAGGCAGCAATAGACCCATGGAGTCAACTCGGCTGGAGGACGATGTATTGACTCGGGACGCAATTTGCGTGTTCCATCGTCATTAGGTGGCCCTGAATGTTGCAATTCACTATCAGTTTTTCGTCCGATTCGAAAATCTTTGACTCACAGCAGGCCTGCCATAATGTGCCCGAGGCAGCAATAGACCCATGGAGACAAGTCTGCTGGAGGACGATGTATTGAATCGGGACGCAATTTGAGTGATTCATCGTCATTAGGTGGCCCTGAACGTTACAATTCACTATCAGTTTTTCGTCCGATTCGAAAATCTTTGACTCACAGCAGAACGGCCATTAGGTGCCCGAGGCAGCAATCGACCCATGGAGACAAGTCTGCTGGAGGACGATGTATTGAATCGGGACGCAATTTGAGTGATCCATCGTCATTAGGAGGCCCTGAACGTTACAATTCACTATCAGTTTTTCGTCCCATTCGATAATCTAGACTCACAGCTGACCGGCCATCAGGTGCCCGAGGCAGCAATAGACCCATGGAGTCAAGTCGGCTGGAGGACGATGTATTGAATCGGGACGCAATTTGAGTGATCCATCGTCATTAGGAGGCCCTGAACGTTACAATTCACTATCAGTTTTTCGTCCCATTCGATAATCTAGACTCACTGCAGAACGGCCATAAGGGGCCCGAGGCAGCAATAGACCCATGGAGTCAAGTCGGCTGGAGGACGATGTATTGAATCGGGACGCAATTTGAGTGATCCATCGTCATTAGGTGGGCCTGAACGTTACAATTCACTATCAGTTTTTCATCCGATTCGAAAATCTTTGACTCACAGCAGAACGGCCATAAGGTGCCCGAGGCAGCAATAGACCCATGAAGTTAACTCGGCTGGAGGACGATGTATTGAATCGGGACGCAATTTGCGTGGTCCATCGTCATTAGGTGGCCCTGAATGCTACAATTCACTATCAGTTTTTCGTCCGATTCGAAAATCTTTGACTCACAGCAGGACGGCCATTAGGTGCCCGAGGCAGCAATCGACCCATGGAGACAAGTCTGCTGGAGGACGATGTATTGAATCGGGACGCAATTTGAGTGATCCATCGTCATTAGGAGGGCCTGAACGTTACAATTCACTATCAGTTTTTCGTCCCATTCGATAATCTAGACTCACAGCAGAACGGCCATAAGGTGCCCGAGGCTGCAATAGACCCATGGAGTCAAGTCGGCTGGAGGACGATGTATTGAATCGGGACGCAATTTGAGTGATCCATTGTCATTAGGAGGCCCTGAACGTTACAATTCACTATCAGTTTTTCGTCCCATTCGATAATCTAGACTCACAGCAGAACGGCCATAAGGTGCCCGAGGCAGCAATAGACCCATGGAGTCAAGTCGGCTGGAGGACGATGTATTGAATCGGGACACAATTTGAGTGATCCATCGTCATTAGGAGGCCCTGAACGTTACAATTCACTATCAGTATTTCGTCCCATTCGATAATCTAGACTCACAGCAGAACGGCCATAAGGTGCCCGAGGCAGCAATAGACCCATGGAGTCAACTTGGCTGGAGGACGATGTATTGAATCGGGACGCAATTTGCGTGGTCCATCGTCATTAGGTGGCCCTGAATGTTACAATTCACTATCAGTTTTTCGTCCGATTCGAAAATCTTTAACTCACAGCAGGACGGCCATTAGGTGCCCGAGGCAGCAATCGACCCATGGAGACAAGTCTGCTGGAGGACGATGTATTGAATCGGGACGCAATTTGAGTAATCCATCGTCATTAGGAGGGCCTGAACGTTACAATTCACTATCAGTTTTTCGTCCCATTCGATAATCTAGATTCACAGCAGAACGGCCATAAAGTGCCCGAGGCAGCAATAGACCCATGGAGACAAGTCGGCTGGGGACGATGTATTGAATCGGGACGCAATTTGAGTGATCCATCGTCATTAGGTGGCCCTGAACGTTACAATTCACTATCAGTTTTTCGTCCCATTCGATAATCTAGATTCACAGCAGAACGGCCATAAGGTGCCCGAGGCAGCAATCGACCCATGGAGTCAACTCGGCAAAAGGACGATGTATTGAATCGGGACGCAATTTGCGTGGTCCATCGTCATTAGGTGGCCCTGAATGTTACAATTCACTATCAGTTTTTCGTCCGATTCGAAAATCTTTGACTCACAGCAGAACGGCCATTAGGTGCCCGAGGCAGCAATCGACCCATGGAGACAAGTCTGCTGGAGGACGATGTATTGAATCGGGACGCAATTTGAGTGATCCATCGTCATTAGGAGGCCCTGAACGTTACAATTCACTATCAGTTTTTCGTCCCATTCGATAATCTAGACTCACAGCAGAACGGCCATAAGGTGCCCGAGGCAGCAATAGACCCATGGAGTCAAGTCGGCTGGAGGACGATGTATTGAATCGGGACGCAATTTGAGTGATCCATCGTCATTAGGTGGGCCTGAATGTTACAATTCACTATCAGTTTTTCGTCCGATTCGAAAATCTTTGACTCACAGCAGAACGGCCATAAGGTGCCCGAGGCAGCAATAGACCCATGAAGTCAAGCCTGCTGGAGGACGATGTATTGAATCAGGACGCAATTTGAGTGATCCATCGTCATTAGGTGGCCCTGAACGTTACAATTCACTATCAGTTTTTCGTCCCATTCGATAATCTAGACTCACAGCAGAACGGCCATAAGGTGCCCGAGGCAGCAATAGACCCATGGAGACAAGTCGGCTGGGGACGATGTATTGAATCGGGACGCAATTTGAGTGATCCATCGTCATTAGGTGGCCCTGAACGTTACAATTCACTATCAGTTTTTCGTCCCATTCGATAATCTAGATTCACAGCAGAACGGCCATAAGGTGCCCGAGGCAGCAATAGACCCATGGAGTCAACTCGGCTAAATGACGATGTATTGAATCGGGACGCAATTTGCGTGGTCCATCGTCATTAGGTGGCCCTGAATGTTACAATTCACTATCAGTTTTTCGTCCCATTCGATAATCTAGATTCACAGCAGAACGGCCAAAAGGTTCCCGAGGCAGCAATAGACCCATGGAGTCAACTCGGCTAAAGGACGATGTATTGAATCGGGACGCAATTTGCGTGGTCCATCGTCATTAGGTGGCCCTGAATGTTACAGTTCACTATCAGTTTTTCGTCCGATTCGAAAATCTTTGACTCACAGCAGAACGGCCATTAGGTGCCCGAGGCAGCAATCGACCCATGGAGACAAGTCTGCTGGAGGATGATGTATTGAATCGGGACGCAATTTGAGTGATCCATCGTCATTAGGAGGCCCTGAACGTTACAATTCACTATCAGTTTTTCGTCCCATTCGATAATCTAGACTCACAGCAGAACGGCCATAAGGTGCCCGAGGCAGCAATAGACCCATGGAGTCAAGTCGGCTGGAGGACGATGTATTGAATCGGGACGCAATTTGAGTGATCCATCGTCATTAGGAGGCCCTGAACGTTACAATTCACTATCACTTTTTCGTCCGATTCGAAAATCTTTGAGTCACAGCAGGCCTGCCATAAGGTGCCCGAGGCAGCAATAGACCCATGGAGACAAGTCGGCTGGAGGACGATGTATTGAATCGGGACGCAATTTGAGTGATCTATCGTCATTAGGTGGCCCTGAACGTTACAATTCACTATCAGTTTTTCATCCCATCCTATAATCTAGATTCACAGCAGAACGGCCATAAGGTGCCCGAGGCAGCAATAGTCCCATGGAGTCATGTCGGCTGGGGACGATGTATTGAATCGGGACGCAATTTGAGTGATCCATCGTCATTAGGTGGCCCTGAACATTACAATTCACTATCAGTTTTTCGTCCCATTCGATAATCTAGATTCACATCAGAACGGCCATAAGGTGCCCGAGGCAGCAATAGACCCATGGAGTCAACTCGACTGGAGGACGATGTATTGAATCGGGACGCAATTTGCGTGGTCCATCGTCATTAGGTGGCCCTGAATGTTACAATTCACTATCATATTTTCGTCCGATTCGAAAATCTTTGACTCACAGCAGAACGGCCATTAGGTGCCCGAGGCAGCAATCGACCCATGGAGACAAGTCTGCTGGAGGACGATGTATTGAATCGGGACGCAATTTGAGTGATCCATCGTCATTAGGAGGCCCTGAACGTTACAATTCACTATCAGTTTTTCGTCCCATTCGATAATCTAGACTCACAGCAGAACGGCCATAAGGTGCCCGAGGCAGCAATAGACCCATGAAGTCAAGTCGGCTGGAGGACGATGTATTGAATCGGGACGCAATTTGAGTGATCCATCGTCATTAGGAGGCCCTGAACGTTACAATTCACTATCAGTTTTTCGTCCCATTCGATAATCTAGATTCACATCAGAACGGCCATAAGGTGCCCGAGGCAGCAATAGACCCATGGAGTCAACTCGGCTGGAGGACGATGTATTGAATCGGGACCCAATTTTCGTGGTCCATCGTCATTAGGTGGCCCTGAATGTTACAATTCACTATCAGTTTTTCGTCCGATTCGAAAATCTTTAACTCACAGCAGAACGGCCACAAGGTGCTCGAGGCAGCAATAGACCCATGGAGTCAAGTCGGCTGGAGGACGATGTATTGAATCGGGACGCAATTTGAGTGATCCATCGTCATTAGGAGGCCCTGAACGTTACAATTCACTATCAGTTTTTCGTCCCATTCGATAATCTAGATTCACATCAGAACGGCCATAAGGTGCCCGAGGCAGCAATAGACCCATGGAGTCAACTCGACTGGAGGACGATGTATTGAATCGGGACGCAATTTGAGTGATCCATCGTCATTAGGTGGCCCTGAACGTTACAATTCACTATCAGTTTTTCGTCCCATTCGATCATCTAGATTCACAGCAGAACGGCCATAAGGTGCCCGAGGCAGCAATAGACCCATGGAGTCAACTCGGCTGGAGGACGATGTATTGAATCGGGACGCAATTTGCGTGGTCCATCGTCATTAGGTGGCCCTGAATGTTACAATTCACTATCAGTTTTTCGTCCGATTCGAAAATGTTTGACTCACAGCAGGACGGCCATTAGGTGCCCGAGGCAGCAATCGACCCATGGAGACAAGTCTGCTAAAGGACGATGTATTGAATCGGGACGCAATTTGAGTGATCGATCGTCATTAGGAGGCCCTGAACGTTACAATTCACTATCAGTTTTTCGTCCCATTCGATAATCTAGACTCACAGCAGAACGGCCATAAGGTGCCCGAGGCAGCAATAGACCCATGGAGTCAAGTCGGCTGGAGGACGATGTATTGAATCGGGACGCAATTTGAGTGATCCATCGTCATTAGGAGGCCCTGAACGTTACAATTCACTATCAGTTTTTCGTCCGATTCGAAAATCTTTGAGTCACAGCAGGCCTGCCATAAGGTGCCCGAGGCAGCAATAGACCCGTGGAGACAAGACTGCAGGAGGACGATGAATTGAATCGGGACGCAATTTGAGTGATCCATCGTCATTAGGTGGCCCTGAACGTTACAATTCACTATCAATTTTTCATCCCATTCTATAATCTAGACTCACAGAAGAACGGCCATAAGGTGCCCGAGGCAGCAATAGTCCCATGGAGTCAAGTCGGCTAGTGGACGATGTACTGAATCGGGACGCAATTTGTGTGGTCCATCGTCATTAGGTGGCCCTGAATGTTACAATTCACTATCAGTTTTTCGTTCGATTCGATATTCTTTGACTCACAGCAGAACGGCCATAAGGTACCCGAGGCAGCAATAGACCCATGAAGTCAAGTCTGCTGGAGGACGATGTATTGAATCAGGACGCAATTTGAGTGATCCATCGTCATTAGGTGGCCCAGAACGTTACAATTCACTATCAGTTTTTCGTCCCATTCGATAATCTAGACTCACAGCAGAACGGCCATAAGGTGCCCGAGGCAGCAATAGACCCATGGAGACAAGTCGGCTGGGGACGATGTATTGAATCGGGACGCAATTTGAGTGATCCATCGTCATTAGGTGGCCCTGAACGTTACAATGCACTATCAGTTTTTCGTCCCATTCGATAATCTAGATTCACAGCAGAACGGCCATAAGGTGCCCGAGGCAGCAATAGACCCATGGAGTCAACTCGGCTGGAGGACGATGTATTGACTCGGGACGCAATTTGCGTGTTCCATCGTCATTAGGTGGCCCTGAATGTTGCAATTCACTATCAGTTTTTCGTCCGATTCGAAAATCTTTGACTCACAGCAGGCCTGCCATAATGTGCCCGAGGCAGCAATAGACCCATGGAGACAAGTCTGCTGGAGGACGATGTATTGAATCGGGACGCAATTTGAGTGATTCATCGTCATTAGGTGGCCCTGAACGTTACAATTCACTATCAGTTTTTCGTCCGATTCGAAAATCTTTGACTCACAGCAGAACGGCCATTAGGTGCCCGAGGCAGCAATCGACCCATGGAGACAAGTCTGCTGGAGGACGATGTATTGAATCGGGACGCAATTTGAGTGATCCATCGTCATTAGGAGGCCCTGAACGTTACAATTCACTATCAGTTTTTCGTCCCATTCGATAATCTAGACTCACAGCTGACCGGCCATCAGGTGCCCGAGGCAGCAATAGACCCATGGAGTCAAGTCGGCTGGAGGACGATGTATTGAATCGGGACGCAATTTGAGTGATCCATCGTCATTAGGAGGCCCTGAACGTTACAATTCACTATCAGTTTTTCGTCCCATTCGATAATCTAGACTCACTGCAGAACGGCCATAAGGTGCCCGAGGCAGCAATAGACCCATGGAGTCAAGTCGGCTGGAGGACGATGTATTGAATCGGGACGCAATTTGAGTGATCCATCGTCATTAGGTGGGCCTGAACGTTACAATTCACTATCAGTTTTTCATCCGATTCGAAAATCTTTGACTCACAGCAGAACGGCCATAAGGTGCCCGAGGCAGCAATAGACCCATGAAGTTAACTCGGCTGGAGGACGATGTATTGAATCGGGACGCAATTTGCGTGGTCCATCGTCATTAGGTGGCCCTGAATGCTACAATTCACTATCAGTTTTTCGTCCGATTCGAAAATCTTTGACTCACAGCAGGACGGCCATTAGGTGCCCGAGGCAGCAATCGACCCATGGAGACAAGTCTGCTGGAGGACGATGTATTGAATCGGGACGCAATTTGAGTGATCCATCGTCATTAGGAGGGCCTGAACGTTACAATTCACTATCAGTTTTTCGTCCCATTCGATAATCTAGACTCACAGCAGAACGGCCATAAGGTGCCCGAGGCTGCAATAGACCCATGGAGTCAAGTCGGCTGGAGGACGATGTATTGAATCGGGACGCAATTTGAGTGATCCATTGTCATTAGGAGGCCCTGAACGTTACAATTCACTATCAGTTTTTCGTCCCATTCGATAATCTAGACTCACAGCAGAACGGCCATAAGGTGCCCGAGGCAGCAATAGACCCATGGAGTCAAGTCGGCTGGAGGACGATGTATTGAATCGGGACGCAATTTGAGTGATCCATCGTCATTAGGAGGCACTGAACGTTACAATTCACTATCAGTATTTCGTCCCATTCGATAATCTAGACTCACAGCAGAACGGCCATAAGGTGCCCGAGGCAGCAATAGACCCATGGAGTCAACTTGGCTGGAGGACGATGTATTGAATCGGGACGCAATTTGCGTGGTCCATCGTCATTAGGTGGCCCTGAATGTTACAATTCACTATCAGTTTTTCGTCCGATTCGAAAATCTTTAACTCACAGCAGGACGGCCATTAGGTGCCCGAGGCAGCAATCGACCCATGGAGACAAGTCTGCTGGAGGACGATGTATTGAATCGGGACGCAATTTGAGTAATCCATCGTCATTAGGAGGGCCTGAACGTTACAATTCACTATCAGTTTTTCGTCCCATTCGATAATCTAGACTCACAGCAGAACGGCCATAAAGTGCCCGAGGCAGCAATAGACCCATGGAGACAAGTCGGCTGGGGACGATGTATTGAATCGGGACGCAATTTGAGTGATCCATCGTCATTAGGTGGCCCTGAACGTTACAATTCACTATCAGTTTTTCGTCCCATTCGATAATCTAGATTCACAGCAGAACGGCCATAAGGTGCCCGAGGCAGCAATCGACCCATGGAGTCAACTCGGCAAAAGGACGATGTATTGAATCGGGACGCAATTTGCGTGGTCCATCGTCATTAGGTGGCCCTGAATGTTACAATTCACTATCAGTTTTTCGTCCGATTCGAAAATCTTTGACTCACAGCAGAACGGCCATTAGGTGCCCGAGGCAGCAATCGACCCATGGAGACAAGTCTGCTGGAGGACGATGTATTGAATCGGGACGCAATTTGAGTGATCCATCGTCATTAGGAGGCCCTGAACGTTACAATTCACTATCAGTTTTTCGTCCCATTCGATAATCTAGACTCACAGCAGAACGGCCATAAGGTGCCCGAGGCAGCAATAGACCCATGGAGTCAAGTCGGCTGGAGGACGATGTATTGAATCGGGACGCAATTTGAGTGATCCATCGTCATTAGGTGGGCCTGAATGTTACAATTCACTATCAGTTTTTCGTCCGATTCGAAAATCTTTGACTCACAGCAGAACGGCCATAAGGTGCCCGAGGCAGCAATAGACCCATGAAGTCAAGCCTGCTGGAGGACGATGTATTGAATCAGGACGCAATTTGAGTGATCCATCGTCATTAGGTGGGCCTGAATGTTACAATTCACTATCAGTTTTTCGTCCCATTCGATAATCTAGATTCACAGCAGAACGGCCATAAGGTGCCCGAGGCAGCAATAGACCCATGGAGTCAACTCGGCTAAATGACGATGTATTGAATCGGGACGCAATTTGCGTGGTCCATCGTCATTAGGTGGCCCTGAATGTTACAATTCACTATCAGTTTTTCGTCCCATTCGATAATCTAGATTCACAGCAGAACGGCCAAAAGGTTCCCGAGGCAGCAATAGACCCATGGAGTCAACTCGGCTAAAGGACGATGTATTGAATCGGGACGCAATTTGCGTGGTCCATCGTCATTAGGTGGCCCTGAATGTTACAGTTCACTATCAGTTTTTCGTCCGATTCGAAAATCTTTGACTCACAGCAGAACGGCCATTAGGTGCCCGAGGCAGCAATCGACCCATGGAGACAAGTCTGCTGGAGGACGATGTATTGAATCGGGACGCAATTTGAGTGATCCATCGTCATTAGGAGGCCCTGAACGTTACAATTCACTATCAGTTTTTCGTCCCATTCGATAATCTAGACTCACAGCAGAACGGCCATAAGGTGCCCGAGGCAGCAATAGACCCATGGAGTCAAGTCGGCTGGAGGACGATGTATTGAATCGGGACGCAATTTGAGTGATCCATCGTCATTAGGAGGCCCTGAACGTTACAATTCACTATCACTTTTTCGTCCGATTCGAAAATCTTTGAGTCACAGCAGGCCTGCCATAAGGTGCCCGAGGCAGCAATAGACCCATGGAGACAAGTCGGCTGGAGGACGATGTATTGAATCGGGACGCAATTTGAGTGATCTATCGTCATTAGGTGGCCCTGAACGTTACAATTCACTATCAGTTTTTCATCCCATCCTATAATCTAGATTCACAGCAGAACGGCCATAAGGTGCCCGAGGCAGCAATAGTCCCATGGAGTCATGTCGGCTGGGGACGATGTATTGAATCGGGACGCAATTTGAGTGATCCATCGTCATTAGGTGGCCCTGAACGTTACAATTCACTATCAGTTTTTCGTCCCATTCGATAATCTAGATTCACATCAGAACGGCCATAAGGTGCCCGAGGCAGCAATAGACCCATGGAGTCAACTCGACTGGAGGACGATGTATTGAATCGGGACGCAATTTGCGTGGTCCATCGTCATTAGGTGGCCCTGAATGTTACAATTCACTATCATATTTTCGTCCGATTCGAAAATCTTTGACTCACAGCAGAACGGCCATTAGGTGCCCGAGGCAGCAATCGACCCATGGAGACAAGTCTGCTGGAGGACGATGTATTGAATCGGGACGCAATTTGAGTGATCCATCGTCATTAGGAGGCCCTGAACGTTACAATTCACTATCAGTTTTTCGTCCCATTCGATAATCTAGACTCACAGCAGAACGGCCATAAGGTGCCCGAGGCAGCAATAGATCCATGAAGTCAAGTCGGCTGGAGGACGATGTATTGAATCGGGACGCAATTTGAGTGATCCATCGTCATTAGGAGGCCCTGAACGTTACAATTCACTATCAGTTTTTCGTCCCATTCGATAATCTAGATTCACATCAGAACGGCCATAAGGTGCCCGAGGCAGCAATAGACCCATGGAGTCAACTCGGCTGGAGGACGATGTATTGAATCGGGACCCAATTTGCGTGGTCCATCGTCATTAGGTGGCCCTGAATGTTACAATTCACTATCAGTTTTTCGTCCGATTCGAAAATCTTTAACTCACAGCAGAACGGCCACAAGGTGCTCGAGGCAGCAATAGACCCATGGAGTCAAGTCGGCTGGAGGACGATGTATTGAATCGGGACGCAATTTGAGTGATCCATCGTCATTAGGAGGCCCTGAACGTTACAATTCACTATCAGTTTTTCGTCCCATTCGATAATCTAGATTCACATCAGAACGGCCATAAGGTGCCCGAGGCAGCAATAGACCCATGGAGTCAACTTGGCTGGAGGACGATGTATTGAATCGGGACGCAATTTGAGTGATCCATCGTCATTAGGTGGCCCTGAACGTTACAATTCACTATCAGTTTTTCGTCCCATTCGATCATCTAGATTCACAGCAGAACGGCCATAAGGTGCCCGAGGCAGCAATAGACCCATGGAGTCAACTCGGCTGGAGGACGATGTATTGAATCGGGACGCAATTTGCGTGGTCCATCGTCATTAGGTGGCCCTGAATGTTACAATTCACTATCAGTTTTTCGTCCGATTCGAAAATCTTTGACTTACAGCAGGACGGCCATTAGGTGCCCGAGGCAGCAATCGACCCATGGAGACAAGTCTGCTAAAGGACGATGTATTGAATCGGGACGCAATTTGAGTGATCGATCGTCATTAGGAGGCCCTGAACGTTACAATTCACTATCAGTTTTTCGTCCCATTCGATAATCTAGACTCACAGCAGAACGGCCATAAGGTGCCCGAGGCAGCAATAGACCCATGGAGTCAAGTCGGCTGGAGGACGATGTATTGAATCGGGACGCAATTTGAGTGATCCATCGTCATTAGGAGGCCCTGAACGTTACAATTCACTATCAGTTTTTCGTCCGATTCGAAAATCTTTGAGTCACAGCAGGCCTGCCATAAGGTGCCCGAGGCAGCAATAGACCCGTGGAGACAAGACTGCAGGAGGACGATGAATTGAATCGGGACGCAATTTGAGTGATCCATCGTCATTAGGTGGCCCTGAACGTTACAATTCACTATCAATTTTTCATCCCATTCTATAATCTAGACTCACAGAAGAACGGCCATAAGGTGCCCGAGGCAGCAATAGACCCATGGAGACAAGTCGGCTGGGGACGATGTATTGAATCGGGACGCAATTTGAGTGATCCATCGTCATTAGGTGGCCCTGAACGTTACAATGCACTATCAGTTTTTCGTCCCATTCGATAATCTAGATTCACAGCAGAACGGCCATAAGGTGCCCGAGGCAGCAATAGACCCATGGAGTCAACTCGGCTGGAGGACGATGTATTGAATCGGGACGCAATTTGCGTGTTCCATCGTCATTAGGTGGCCCTGAATGTTGCAATTCACTATCAGTTTTTCGTCCGATTCGAAAATCTTTGACTCACAGCAGGCCTGCCATAATGTGCCCGAGGCAGCAATAGACCCATGGAGACAAGTCTGCTGGAGGACGATGTATTGAATCGGGACGCAATTTGAGTGATTCATCGTCATTAGGTGGCCCTGAACGTTACAATTCACTATCAGTTTTTCGTCCGATTCGAAAATCTTTGACTCACAGCAGAACGGCCATTAGGTGCCCGAGGCAGCAATCGACCCATGGAGACAAGTCTGCTGGAGGACGATGTATTGAATCGGGACGCAATTTGAGTGATCCATCGTCATTAGGAGGCCCTGAACGTTACAATTCACTATCAGTTTTTCGTCCCATTCGATAATCTAGACTCACAGCTGAACGGCCATCAGGTGCCCGAGGCAGCAATAGACCCATGGAGTCAAGTCGGCTGGAGGACGATGTATTGAATCGGGACGCAATTTGAGTGATCCATCGTCATTAGGAGGCCCTGAACGTTACAATTCACTATCAGTTTTTCGTCCCATTCGATAATCTAGATTCACATCAGAACGGCCATAAGGTGCCCGAGGCAGCAATAGACCCATGGAGTCAACTCGGCTGGAGGACGATGTATTGAATCGGGACCCAATTTGCGTGGTCCATCGTCATTAGGTGGCCCTGAATGTTACAATTCACTATCAGTTTTTCGTCCGATTCGAAAATCTTTAACTCACAGCAGAACGGCCACAAGGTGCTCGAGGCAGCAATAGACCCATGGAGTCAAGTCGGCTGGAGGACGATGTATTGAATCGGGACGCAATTTGAGTGATCCATCGTCATTAGGAGGCCCTGAACGTTACAATTCACTATCAGTTTTTCGTCCCATTCGATAATCTAGATTCACATCAGAACGGCCATAAGGTGCCCGAGGCAGCAATAGACCCATGGAGTCAACTCGGCTGGAGGACGATGTATTGAATCGGGACGCAATTTGAGTGATCCATCGTCATTAGGTGGCCCTGAACGTTACAATTCACTATCAGTTTTTCGTCCCATTCGATCATCTAGATTCACAGCAGAACGGCCATAAGGTGCCCGAGGCAGCAATAGACCCATGGAGTCAACTCGGCTGGAGGACGATGTATTGAATCGGGACGCAATTTGCGTGGTCCATCGTCATTAGGTGGCCCTGAATGTTACAATTCACTATCAGTTTTTCGTCCGATTCGAAAATCTTTGACTTACAGCAGGACGGCCATTAGGTGCCCGAGGCAGCAATCGACCAATGGAGACAAGTCTGCTAAAGGACGATGTATTGAATCGGGACGCAATTTGAGTGATCGATCGTCATTAGGAGGCCCTGAACGTTACAATTCACTATCAGTTTTTCGTCCCATTCGATAATCTAGACTCACAGCAGAACGGCCATAAGGTGCCCGAGGCAGCAATAGACCCATGGAGTCAAGTCGGCTGGAGGACGATGTATTGAATCGGGACGCAATTTGAGTGATCCATCGTCATTAGGAGGCCCTGAACGTTACAATTCACTATCAGTTTTTCGTCCGATTCGAAAATCTTTGAGTCACAGCAGGCCTGCCATAAGGTGCCCGAGGCAGCAATAGACCCGTGGAGACAAGACTGCAGGAGGACGATGAATTGAATCGGGACGCAATTTGAGTGATCCATCGTCATTAGGTGGCCCTGAACGTTACAATTCACTATCAATTTTTCATCCCATTCTATAATCTAGACTCACAGAAGAACGGCCATAAGGTGCCCGAGGCAGCAATAGACCCATGGAGACAAGTCGGCTGGGGACGATGTATTGAATCGGGACGCAATTTGAGTGATCCATCGTCATTAGGTGGCCCTGAACGTTACAATGCACTATCAGTTTTTCGTCCCATTCGATAATCTAGATTCACAGCAGAACGGCCATAAGGTGCCCGAGGCAGCAATAGACCCATGGAGTCAACTCGGCTGGAGGACGATGTATTGAATCGGGACGCAATTTGCGTGTTCCATCGTCATTAGGTGGCCCTGAATGTTGCAATTCACTATCAGTTTTTCGTCCGATTCGAAAATCTTTGACTCACAGCAGGCCTGCCATAATGTGCCCGAGGCAGCAATAGACCCATGGAGACAAGTCTGCTGGAGGACGATGTATTGAATCGGGACGCAATTTGAGTGATTCATCGTCATTAGGTGGCCCTGAACGTTACAATTCACTATCAGTTTTTCGTCCGATTCGAAAATCTTTGACTCACAGCAGAACGGCCATTAGGTGCCCGAGGCAGCAATCGACCCATGGAGACAAGTCTGCTGGAGGACGATGTATTGAATCGGGACGCAATTTGAGTGATCCATCGTCATTAGGAGGCCCTGAACGTTACAATTCACTATCAGTTTTTCGTCCCATTCGATAATCTAGACTCACAGCAGAACGGCCATAAGGTGCCCGAGGCAGCAATAGACCCATGGAGTCAAGTCGGCTGGAGGACGATGTATTGAATCGGGACGCAATTTGAGTGATCCATCGTCATTAGGAGGCCCTGAACGTTACAATTCACTATCAGTTTTTCGTCCCATTCGATAATCTAGACTCACTGCAGAACGGCCATAAGGTGCCCGAGGCAGCAATAGACCCATGGAGTCAAGTCGGCTGGAGGACGATGTATTGAATCGGGACGCAATTTGAGTGATCCATCGTCATTAGGTGGGCCTGAACGTTACAATTCACTATCAGTTTTTCATCCGATTCGAAAATCTTTGACTCACAGCAGAACGGCCATAAGGTGCCCGAGGCAGCAATAGACCCATGAAGTTAACTCGGCTGGAGGACGATGTATTGAATCGGGACGCAATTTGCGTGGTCCATCGTCATTAGGTGGCCCTGAATGTTACAATTCACTATCAGTTTTTCGTCCGATTCGAAAATCTTTGACTCACAGCAGGACGGCCATTAGGTGCCCGAGGCAGCAATCGACCCATGGAGACAAGTCTGCTGGAGGACGATGTATTGAATCGGGACGCAATTTGAGTGATCCATCGTCATTAGGAGGGCCTGAACGTTACAATTCACTATCAGTTTTTCGTCCCATTCGATAATCTAGACTCACAGCAGAACGGCCATAAGGTGCCCGAGGCTGCAATAGACCCATGGAGTCAAGTCGGCTGGAGGACGATGTATTGAATCGGGACGCAATTTGAGTGATCCATTGTCATTAGGAGGCCCTGAACGTTACAATTCACTATCAGTTTTTCGTCCCATTCGATAATCTAGACTCACAGCAGAACGGCCATAAGGTGCCCGAGGCAGCAATAGACCCATGGAGTCAAGTCGGCTGGAGGACGATGTATTGAATCGGGACGCAATTTGAGTGATCCATCGTCATTAGGAGGCCCTGAACGTTACAATTCACTATCAGTATTTCGTCCCATTCGATAATCTAGACTCACAGCAGAACGGCCATAAGGTGCCCGAGGCAGCAATAGACCCATGGAGTCAACTTGGCTGGAGGACGATGTATTGAATCGGGACGCAATTTGCGTGGTCCATCGTCATTAGGTGGCCCTGAATGTTACAATTCACTATCAGTTTTTCGTCCGATTCGAAAATCTTTAACTCACAGCAGGACGGCCATTAGGTGCCCGAGGCAGCAATCGACCCATGGAGACAAGTCTGCTGGAGGACGATGTATTGAATCGGGACGCAATTTGAGTAATCCATCGTCATTAGGAGGGCCTGAACGTTACAATTCACTATCAGTTTTTCGTCCCATTCGATAATCTAGACTCACAGCAGAACGGCCATAAGGTGCCCGAGGCAGCAATAGACCCATGGAGACAAGTCGGCTGGGGACGATGTATTGAATCGGGACGCAATTTGAGTGATCCATCGTCATTAGGTGGCCCTGAACGTTACAATTCACTATCAGTTTTTCGTCCCATTCGATAATCTAGATTCACAGCAGAACGGCCATAAGGTGCCCGAGGCAGCAATCGACCCATGGAGTCAACTCGGCAAAAGGACGATGTATTGAATCGGGACGCAATTTGCGTGGTCCATCGTCATTAGGTGGCCCTGAATGTTACAATTCACTATCAGTTTTTCGTCCGATTCGAAAATCTTTGACTCACAGCAGAACGGCCATTAGGTGCCCGAGGCAGCAATCGACCCATGGAGACAAGTCTGCTGGAGGACGATGTATTGAATCGGGACGCAATTTGAGTGATCCATCGTCATTAGGAGGCCCTGAACGTTACAATTCACTATCAGTTTTTCGTCCCATTCGATAATCTAGACTCACAGCAGAACGGCCATAAGGTGCCCGAGGCAGCAATAGACCCATGGAGTCAAGTCGGCTGGAGGACGATGTATTGAATCGGGACGCAATTTGAGTGATCCATCGTCATTAGGTGGGCCTGAATGTTACAATTCACTATCAGTTTTTCGTCCGATTCGAAAATCTTTGACTCACAGCAGAACGGCCATAAGGTGCCCGAGGCAGCAATAGACCCATGAAGTCAAGTCTGCTGGAGGACGATGTATTGAATCAGGACGCAATTTGAGTGATCCATCGTCATTAGGTGGCCCTGAACGTTACAATTCACTATCAGTTTTTCGTCCCATTCGATAATCTAGACTCACAGCAGAACGGCCATAAGGTGCCCGAGGCAGCAATAGACCCATGGAGACAAGTCGGCTGGGGACGATGTATTGAATCGGGACGCAATTTGAGTGATCCATCGTCATTAGGTGGCCCTGAACGTTACAATTCACTATCAGTTTTTCGTCCCATTCGATAATCTAGATTCACAGCAGAACGGCCATAAGGTGCCCGAGGCAGCAATAGACCCATGGAGTCTACTCGGCTAAATGACGATGTATTGAATCGGGACGCAATTTGCGTGGTCCATCGTCATTAGGTGGCCCTGAATGTTACAATTCACTATCAGTTTTTCGTCCCATTCGATAATCTAGATTCACAGCAGAACGGCCAAAAGGTTCCCGAGGCAGCAATAGACCCATGGAGTCAACTCGGCTAAAGGACGATGTATTGAATCGGGACGCAATTTGCGTGGTCCATCGTCATTAGGTGGCCCTGAATGTTACAGTTCACTATCAGTGTTTCGTCCGATTCGAAAATCTTTGACTCACAGCAGAACGGCCATTAGGTGCCCGAGGCAGCAATCGACCCATGGAGACAAGTCTGCTGGAGGACGATGTATTGAATCGGGACGCAATTTGAGTGATCCATCGTCATTAGGAGGCCCTGAACGTTACAATTCACTATCAGTTTTTCGTCCCATTCGATAATCTAGACTCACAGCAGAACGGCCATAAGGTGCCCCAGGCAGCAATAGACCCATGGAGTCAAGTCGGCTGGAGGACGATGTATTGAATCGGGACGCAATTTGAGTGATCCATCGTCATTAGGAGGCCCTGAACGTTACAATTCACTATCAGTTTTTCGTCCGATTCGAAAATCTTTGAGTCACAGCAGGCCTGCCATAAGGTGCCCGAGGCAGCAATAGACCCGTGGAGACAAGACTGCAGGAGGACGATGAATTGAATCGGGACGCAATTTGAGTGATCCATCGTCATTAGGTGGCCCTGAACGTTACAATTCACTATCAATTTTTCATCCCATTCTATAATCTAGACTCACAGAAGAACGGCCATAAGGTGCCCGAGGCAGCAATAGTCCCATGGAGTCAAGTCGGCTAGTGGACGATGTACTGAATCGGGACGCAATTTGTGTGGTCCATCGTCATTAGGTGGCCCTGAATGTTACAATTCACTATCAGTTTTTCGTTCGATTCGAAATTCTTTGACTCACAGCAGAACGGCCATAAGGTACCCGAGGCAGCAATAGACCCATGAAGTCAAGTCTGCTGGAGGACGATGTATTGAATCTGGACGCAATTTGAGTGATCCATCGTCATTAGGTGGCCCAGAACGTTACAATTCACTATCAGTTTTTCGTCCCATTCGATAATCTAGACTCACAGCAGAACGGCCATAAGGTGCCCGAGGCAGCAATAGACCCATGGAGACAAGTCGGCTGGGGACGATGTATTGAATCGGGACGCAATTTGAGTGATCCATCGTCATTAGGTGGCCCTGAACGTTACAATGCACTATCAGTTTTTCGTCCCATTCGATTATCTAGATTCACAGCAGAACGGCCATAAGGTGCCCGAGGCAGCAATAGACCCATGGAGTCAACTCGGCTGGAGGACGATGTATTGAATCGGGACGCAATTTGCGTGTTCCATCGTCATTAGGTGGCCCTGAATGTTGCAATTCACTATCAGTTTTTCGTCCGATTCGAAAATCTTTGACTCACAGCAGGCCTGCCATAATGTGCCCGAGGCAGCAATAGACCCATGGAGACAAGTCTGCTGGAGGACGATGTATTGAATCGGGACGCAATTTGAGTGATTCATCGTCATTAGGTGGCCCTGAACGTTACAATTCACTATCAGTTTTTCGTCCGATTCGAAAATCTTTGACTCACAGCAGAACGGCCATTAGGTGCCCGAGGCAGCAATCGACCCATGGAGACAAGTCTGCTGGAGGACGATGTATTGAATCGGGACGCAATTTGAGTGATCCATCGTCATTAGGAGGCCCTGAACGTTACAATTCACTATCAGTTTTTCGTCCCATTCGATAATCTAGACTCACAGCTGAACGGCCATCAGGTGCCCGAGGCAGCAATAGACCCATGGAGTCAAGTCGGCTGGAGGACGATGTATTGAATCGGGACGCAATTTGAGTGATCCATCGTCATTAGGAGGCCCTGAACGTTACAATTCACTATCAGTTTTTCGTCCCATTCGATAATCTAGACTCACTGCAGAACGGCCATAAGGTGCCCGAGGCAGCAATAGACCCATGGAGTCAAGTCGGCTGGAGGACGATGTATTGAATCGGGACGCAATTTGAGTGATCCATCGTCATTAGGAGGCCCTGAACGTTACAATTCACTATCAGTATTTCGTCCCATTCGATAATCTAGACTCACAGCAGAACGGCCATAAGGTGCCCGAGGCAGCAATAGACCCATGGAGTCAACTTGGCTGGAGGACGATGTATTGAATCGGGACGCAATTTGCGTGGTCCATCGTCATTAGGTGGCCCTGAATGTTACAATTCACTATCAGTTTTTCGTCCGATTCGAAAATCTTTAACTCACAGCAGGACGGCCATTAGGTGCCCGAGGCAGCAATCGACCCATGGAGACAAGTCTGCTGGAGGACGATGTATTGAATCGGGACGCAAACGAGTAATCCATCGTCATTAGGAGGGCCTGAACGTTACAATTCACTATCAGTTTTTCGTCCCATTCGATAATCTAGACTCACAGCAGAACGGCCATAAGGTGCCCGAGGCAGCAATAGACCCATGGAGACAAGTCGGCTGGGGACGATGTATTGAATCGGGACGCAATTTGAGTGATCCATCGTCATTAGGTGGCCCTGAACGTTACAATTCACTATCAGTTTTTCGTCCCATTCGATAATCTAGATTCACAGCAGAACGGCCATAAGGTGCCCGAGGCAGCAATCGACCCATGGAGTCAACTCGGCAAAAGGACGATGTATTGAATCGGGACGCAATTTGCGTGGTCCATCGTCATTAGGTGGCCCTGAATGTTACAATTCACTATCAGTTTTTCGTCCGATTCGAAAATCTTTGACTCACAGCAGAACGGCCATTAGGTGCCCGAGGCAGCAATCGACCCATGGAGACAAGTCTGCTGGAGGACGATGTATTGAATCGGGACGCAATTTGAGTGATCCATCGTCATTAGGAGGCCCTGAACGTTACAATTCACTATCAGTTTTTCGTCCCATTCGATAATCTAGACTCACAGCAGAACGGCCATAAGGTGCCCGAGGCAGCAATAGACCCATGGAGTCAAGTCGGCTGGAGGACGATGTATTGAATCGGGACGCAATTTGAGTGATCCATCGTCATTAGGTGGGCCTGAATGTTACAATTCACTATCAGTTTTTCGTCCGATTCGAAAATCTTTGACTCACAGCAGAACGGCCATAAGGTGCCCGAGGCAGCAATAGACCCATGAAGTCAAGTCTGCTGGAGGACGATGTATTGAATCAGGACGCAATTTGAGTGATCCATCGTCATTAGGTGGCCCTGAACGTTACAATTCACTATCAGTTTTTCGTCCCATTCGATAATCTAGACTCACAGCAGAACGGCCAAAAGGTGCCCGAGGCAGCAATAGACCCATGGAGACAAGTCGGCTGGGGACGATGTATTGAATCGGGACGCAATTTGAGTGATCCATCGTCATTAGGTGGCCCTGAACGTTACAATTCACTATCAGTTTTTCGTCCCATTCGATAATCTAGATTCACAGCAGAACGGCCATAAGGTGCCCGAGGCAGCAATAGACCCATGGAGTCAACTCGGCTAAATGACGATGTATTGAATCGGGACGCAATTTGCGTGGTCCATCGTCATTAGGTGGCCCTGAATGTTACAATTCACTATCAGTTTTTCGTCCCATTCGATAATCTAGATTCACAGCAGAACGGCCAAAAGGTTCCCGAGGCAGCAATAGACCCATGGAGTCAACTCGGCTAAAGGACGATGTATTGAATCGGGACGCAATTTGCGTGGTCCATCGTCATTAGGTGGCCCTGAATGTTACAGTTCACTATCAGTGTTTCGTCCGATTCGAAAATCTTTGACTCACAGCAGAACGGCCATTAGGTGCCCGAGGCAGCAATCGACCCATGGAGACAAGTCTGCTGGAGGACGATGTATTGAATCGGGACGCAATTTGAGTGATCCATCGTCATTAGGAGGCCCTGAACGTTACAATTCACTATCAGTTTTTCGTCCCATTCGATAATCTAGACTCACAGCAGAACGGCCATAAGGTGCCCGAGGCAGCAATAGTCCCATGGAGTCAAGTCGGCTAGTGGACGATGTACTGAATCGGGACGCAATTTGTGTGGTCCATCGTCATTAGGTGGCCCTGAATGTTACAATTCACTATCAGTTTTTCGTTCGATTCGAAATTCTTTGACTCACAGCAGAACGGCCATAAGGTACCCGAGGCAGCAATAGACCCATGAAGTCAAGTCTGCTGGAGGACGATGTATTGAATCTGGACGCAATTTGAGTGATCCATCGTCATTAGGTGGCCCAGAACGTTACAATTCACTATCAGTTTTTCGTCCCATTCGATAATCTAGACTCACAGCAGAACGGCCATAAGGTGCCCGAGGCAGCAATAGACCCATGGAGACAAGTCGGCTGGGGACGATGTATTGAATCGGGACGCAATTTGAGTGATCCATCGTCATTAGGTGGCCCTGAACGTTACAATGCACTATCAGTTTTTCGTCCCATTCGATTATCTAGATTCACAGCAGAACGGCCATAAGGTGCCCGAGGCAGCAATAGACCCATGGAGTCAACTCGGCTGGAGGACGATGTATTGAATCGGGACGCAATTTGCGTGTTCCATCGTCATTAGGTGGCCCTGAATGTTGCAATTCACTATCAGTTTTTCGTCCGATTCGAAAATCTTTGACTCACAGCAGGCCTGCCATAATGTGCCCGAGGCAGCAATAGACCCATGGAGACAAGTCTGCTGGAGGACGATGTATTGAATCGGGACGCAATTTGAGTGATTCATCGTCATTAGGTGGCCCTGAACGTTACAATTCACTATCAGTTTTTCGTCCGATTCGAAAATCTTTGACTCACAGCAGAACGGCCATTAGGTGCCCGAGGCAGCAATCGACCCATGGAGACAAGTCTGCTGGAGGACGATGTATTGAATCGGGACGCAATTTGAGTGATCCATCGTCATTAGGAGGCCCTGAACGTTACAATTCACTATCAGTTTTTCGTCCCATTCGATAATCTAGACTCACAGCTGAACGGCCATCAGGTGCCCGAGGCAGCAATAGACCCATGGAGTCAAGTCGGCTGGAGGACGATGTATTGAATCGGGACGCAATTTGAGTGATCCATCGTCATTAGGAGGCCCTGAACGTTACAATTCACTATCAGTTTTTCGTCCCATTCGATAATCTAGACTCACTGCAGAACGGCCATAAGGTGCCCGAGGCAGCAATAGACCCATGGAGTCAAGTCGGCTGGAGGACGATGTATTGAATCGGGACGCAATTTGAGTGATCCATCGTCATTAGGTGGGCCTGAACGTTACAATTCACTATCAGTTTTTCATCCGATTCGAAAGTCTTTGACTCACAGCAGAACGGCCATAAGGTGCCCGAGGCAGCAATAGACCCATGAAGTTAACTCGGCTGGAGGACGATGTATTGAATCGGGACGCAATTTGCGTGGTCCATCGTCATTAGGTGGCCCTGAATGTTACAATTCACTATCAGTTTTTCGTCCGATTCGAAAATCTTTGACTCACAGCAGGACGGCCATTAGGTGCCCGAGGCAGCAATCGACCCATGGAGACAAGTCTGCTGGAGGACGATGTATTGAATCGGGACGCAATTTGAGTGATCCATCGTCATTAGGAGGGCCTGAACGTTACAATTCACTATCAGTTTTTCGTCCCATTCGATAATCTAGACTCACAGCAGAACGGCCATAAGGTGCCCGAGGCTGCAATAGACCCATGGAGTCAAGTCGGCTGGAGGACGATGTATTGAATCGGGACGCAATTTGAGTGATCCATTGTCATTAGGAGGCCCTGAACGTTACAATTCACTATCAGTTTTTCGTCCCATTCGATAATCTAGACTCACAGCAGAACGGCCATAAGGTGCCCGAGGCAGCAATAGACCCATGGAGTCAAGTCGGCTGGAGGACGATGTATTGAATCGGGACGCAATTTGAGTGATCCATCGTCATTAGGAGGCCCTGAACGTTACAATTCACTATCAGTATTTCGTCCCATTCGATAATCTAGACTCACAGCAGAACGGCCATAAGGTGCCCGAGGCAGCAATAGACCCATGGAGTCAACTTGGCTGGAGGACGATGTATTGAATCGGGACGCAATTTGCGTGGTCCATCGTCATTAGGTGGCCCTGAATGTTACAATTCACTATCAGTTTTTCGTCCGATTCGAAAATCTTTGACTCACAGCAGAACGGCCATAAGGTGCCCGAGGCAGCAATAGACCCATGAAGTCAAGTCTGCTGGAGGACGATGTATTGAATCAGGACGCAATTTGAGTGATCCATCGTCATTAGGTGGCCCTGAACGTTACAATTCACTATCAGTTTTTCGTCCCATTCGATAATCTAGACTCACAGCAGAACGGCCATAAGGTGCCCGAGGCAGCAATAGACCCATGGAGACAAGTCGGCTGGGGACGATGTATTGAATCGGGACGCAATTTGAGTGATCCATCGTCATTAGGTGGCCCTGAACGTTACAATTCACTATCAGTTTTTCGTCCCATTCGATAATCTAGATTCACAGCAGAACGGCCATAAGGTGCCCGAGGCAGCAATAGACCCATGGAGTCAACTCGGCTAAATGACGATGTATTGAATCGGGACGCAATTTGCGTGGTCCATCGTCATTAGGTGGCCCTGAATGTTACAATTCACTATCAGTTTTTCGTCCCATTCGATAATCTAGATTCACAGCAGAACGGCCAAAAGGTTCCCGAGGCAGCAATAGACCCATGGAGTCAACTCGGCTAAAGGACGATGTATTGAATCGGGACGCAATTTGCGTGGTCCATCGTCATTAGGTGGCCCTGAATGTTACAGTTCACTATCAGTGTTTCGTCCGATTCGAAAATCTTTGACTCACAGCAGAACGGCCATTAGGTGCCCGAGGCAGCAATCGACCCATGGAGACAAGTCTGCTGGAGGACGATGTATTGAATCGGGACGCAATTTGAGTGATCCATCGTCATTAGGAGGCCCTGAACGTTACAATTCACTATCAGTTTTTCGTCCCATTCGATAATCTAGACTCACAGCAGAACGGCCATAAGGTGCCCGAGGCAGCAATAGACCCATGGAGTCAAGTCGGCTGGAGGACGATGTATTGAATCGGGACGCAATTTGAGTGATCCATCGTCATTAGGAGGCCCTGAACGTTACAATTCACTATCAGTTTTTCGTCCGATTCGAAAATCTTTGAGTCACAGCAGGCCTGCCATAAGGTGCCCGAGGCAGCAATAGACCCGTGGAGACAAGACTGCAGGAGGACGATGAATTGAATCGGGACGCAATTTGAGTGATCCATCGTCATTAGGTGGCCCTGAACGTTACAATTCACTATCAATTTTTCATCCCATTCTATAATCTAGACTCACAGAAGAACGGCCATAAGGTGCCCGAGGCAGCAATAGTCCCATGGAGTCAAGTCGGCTAGTGGACGATGTACTGAATCGGGACGCAATTTGTGTGGTCCATCGTCATTAGGTGGCCCTGAATGTTACAATTCACTATCAGTTTTTCGTTCGATTCGAAATTCTTTGACTCACAGCAGAACGGCCATAAGGTACCCGAGGCAGCAATAGACCCATGAAGTCAAGTCTGCTGGAGGACGATGTATTGAATCAGGACGCAATTTGAGTGATCCATCGTCATTAGGTGGCCCAGAACGTTACAATTCACTATCAGTTTTTCGTCCCATTCGATAATCTAGACTCACAGCAGAACGGCCATAAGGTGCCCGAGGCAGCAATAGACCCATGGAGACAAGTCGGCTGGGGACGATGTATTGAATCGGGACGCAATTTGAGTGATCCATCGTCATTAGGTGGCCCTGAACGTTACAATGCACTATCAGTTTTTCGTCCCATTCGATTATCTAGATTCACAGCAGAACGGCCATAAGGTGCCCGAGGCAGCAATAGACCCATGGAGTCAACTCGGCTGGAGGACGATGTATTGAATCGGGACGCAATTTGCGTGTTCCATCGTCATTAGGTGGCCCTGAATGTTGCAATTCACTATCAGTTTTTCGTCCGATTCGAAAATCTTTGACTCACAGCAGGCCTGCCATAATGTGCCCGAGGCAGCAATAGACCCATGGAGACAAGTCTGCTGGAGGACGATGTATTGAATCGGGACGCAATTTGAGTGATTCATCGTCATTAGGTGGCCCTGAACGTTACAATTCACTATCAGTTTTTCGTCCGATTCGAAAATCTTTGACTCACAGCAGAACGGCCATTAGGTGCCCGAGGCAGCAATCGACCCATGGAGACAAGTCTGCTGGAGGACGATGTATTGAATCGGGACGCAATTTGAGTGATCCATCGTCATTAGGAGGCCCTGAACGTTACAATTCACTATCAGTTTTTCGTCCCATTCGATAATCTAGACTCACAGCTGAACGGCCATCAGGTGCCCGAGGCAGCAATAGACCCATGGAGTCAAGTCGGCTGGAGGACGATGTATTGAATCGGGACGCAATTTGAGTGATCCATCGTCATTAGGAGGCCCTGAACGTTACAATTCACTATCAGTTTTTCGTCCCATTCGATAATCTAGACTCACTGCAGAACGGCCATAAGGTGCCCGAGGCAGCAATAGACCCATGGAGTCAAGTCGGCTGGAGGACGATGTATTGAATCGGGACGCAATTTGAGTGATCCATCGTCATTAGGTGGGCCTGAACGTTACAATTCACTATCAGTTTTTCATCCGATTCGAAAGTCTTTGACACAGCAGAACGGCCATAAGGTGCCCGAGGCAGCAATAGACCCATGAAGTTAACTCGGCTGGAGGACGATGTATTGAATCGGGACGCAATTTGCGTGGTCCATCGTCATTAGGTGGCCCTGAATGTTACAATTCACTATCAGTTTTTCGTCCGATTCGAAAATCTTTGACTCACAGCAGGACGGCCATTAGGTGCCCGAGGCAGCAATCGACCCATGGAGACAAGTCTGCTGGAGGACGATGTATTGAATCGGGACGCAATTTGAGTGATCCATCGTCATTAGGAGGGCCTGAACGTTACAATTCACTATCAGTTTTTCGTCCCATTCGATAATCTAGACTCACAGCAGAACGGCCATAAGGTGCCCGAGGCTGCAATAGACCCATGGAGTCAAGTCGGCTGGAGGACGATGTATTGAATCGGGACGCAATTTGAGTGATCCATTGTCATTAGGAGGCCCTGAACGTTACAATTCACTATCAGTTTTTCGTCCCATTCGATAATCTAGACTCACAGCAGAACGGCCATAAGGTGCCCGAGGCAGCAATAGACCCATGGAGTCAAGTCGGCTGGAGGACGATGTATTGAATCGGGACGCAATTTGAGTGATCCATCGTCATTAGGAGGCCCTGAACGTTACAATTCACTATCAGTATTTCGTCCCATTCGATAATCTAGACTCACAGCAGAACGGCCATAAGGTGCCCGAGGCAGCAATAGACCCATGGAGTCAACTTGGCTGGAGGACGATGTATTGAATCGGGACGCAATTTGCGTGGTCCATCGTCATTAGGTGGCCCTGAATGTTACAATTCACTATCAGTTTTTCGTCCGATTCGAAAATCTTTAACTCACAGCAGGACGGCCATTAGGTGCCCGAGGCAGCAATCGACCCATGGAGACAAGTCTGCTGGAGGACGATGTATTGAATCGGGACGCAATTTGAGTAATCCATCGTCATTAGGATGGCCTGAACGTTACAATTCACTATCAGTTTTTCGTCCCATTCGATAATCTAGACTCACAGCAGAACGGCCATAAGGTGCCCGAGGCAGCAATAGACCCATGGAGACAAGTCGGCTGGGGACGATGTATTGAATCGGGACGCAATTTGAGTGATCCATCGTCATTAGGTGGCCCTGAACGTTACAATTCACTATCAGTTTTTCGTCCCATTCGATAATCTAGATTCACAGCAGAACGGCCATAAGGTGCCCGAGGCAGCAATCGACCCATGGAGTCAACTCGGCAAAAGGACGATGTATTGAATCGGGACGCAATTTGCGTGGTCCATCGTCATTAGGTGGCCCTGAATGTTACAATTCACTATCAGTTTTTCGTCCGATTCGAAAATCTTTGACTCACAGCAGAACGGCCATTAGGTGCCCGAGGCAGCAATCGACCCATGGAGACAAGTCTGCTGGAGGACGATGTATTGAATCGGGACGCAATTTGAGTGATCCATGGTCATTAGGAGGCCCTGAACGTTACAATTCACTATCAGTTTTTCGTCCCATTCGATAATCTAGACTCACAGCAGAACGGCCATAAGGTGCCCGAGGCAGCAATAGACCCATGGAGTCAAGTCGGCTGGAGGACGATGTATTGAATCGGGACGCAATTTGAGTGATCCATCGTCATTAGGTGGGCCTGAAGGTTACAATTCACTATCAGTTTTTCGTCCGATTCGAAAATCTTTGACTCACAGCAGAACGGCCATATGGTGCCCGAGGCAGCAATAGACCCATGAAGTCAAGTCTGCTGGAGGACGATGTATTGAATCAGGACGCAATTTGAGTGATCCATCGTCATTAGGTGGCCCTGAACGTTACAATTCACTATCAGTTTTTCGTCCCATTCGATAATCTAGACTCACAGCAGAACGGCCATAAGGTGCCCGAGGCAGCAATAGACCCATGGAGACAAGTCGGCTGGGGACGATGTATTGAATCGGGACGCAATTTGAGTGATCCATCGTCATTAGGTGGCCCTGAACGTTACAATTCACTATCAGTTTTTCGTCCCATTCGATAATCTAGATTCACAGCAGAACGGCCATAAGGTGCCCGAGGCAGCAATAGACCCATGGAGTCAACTCGGCTAAAGGACGATGTATTGAATCGGGACGCAATTTGCGTGGTCCATCGTCATTAGGTGGCCCTGAATGTTACAGTTCACTATCAGTTTTTCGTCCGATTCGAAAATCTTTGACTCACAGCAGAACGGCCATTAGGTGCCCGAGGCAGCAATCGACCCATGGAGACAAGTCTGCTGGAGGACGATGTATTGAATCGGGACGCAATTTGCGTGGTCCGTCGTCATTAGGTGGCCCTGAATGTTACAATTCACTATCAGTTTTTCGTCCGATTCGAAAATCTTTGACTCACAGCAGAACGGCCATTAGGTGCCCGAGGCAGCAATCGACCCATGGAGACAAGTCTGCTGGAGGACGATGTATTGAATCGGGACGCAATTTGAGTGATCCATCGTCATTAGGAGGCCCTGAACGTTACAATTCACTATCAGTTTTTCGTCCCATTCGATAATCTAGACTCACAGCAGAACGGCCATCAGGTGCCCGAGGCAGCAATAGTCCCATGGAGTCAAGTCGGCTGGGGACGATGTATTGAATCGGGACGCAATTTGAGTGATCCATCGTCATTAGGTGGCCCTGAACGTTACAATTCACTGTCAGTTTTTCGTCCCATTCGATCATCTAGATTCACAGCAGAACGGCCATAAGGTGCCCGAGGCAGCAATAGACCCATGGAGTCAACTCGGCTGGAGGACGATGTATTGAATCGGGACGCAATTTGCGTGGTCCATCGTCATTAGGTGGCCCTGAATGTTACAATTCACTATCAGTTTTTCGTCCGATTCGAAAATCTTTGACTCACAGCAGGACGGCCATTAGGTGCCCGAGGCAGCAATCGACCCATGGAGACAAGTCTGCTAAAGGACGATGTATTGAATCGGGACGCAATTTGAGTGATCCATCGTCATTAGGAGGCCCTGAACGTTACAATTCACTATCAGTTTTTCGTCCCATTCGATAATCTAGACTCACAGCAGAACGGCCATAAGGTGCCCGAGGCAGCAATAGACCCATGGAGTCAAGTCGGCTGGTGGACGATGTATTGAATCGGGACGCAATTTGAGTGATCCATCGTCATTAGGAGGCCCTGAACGTTACAATTCACTATCAGTTTTTCGTCCGATTCGAAAATCTTTGAGTCACAGCAGGCCTGCCATAAGGTGCCCGAGGCAGCAATAGACCCGTGGAGACAAGACTGCAGGAGGACGATGAATTGAATCGGGACGCAATTTGAGTGATCCATCGTCATTAGGTGGCCCTGAACGTTACAATTCACTATCAATTTTTCATCCCATTCTTTAATCTAGACTCACAGAAGAACGGCCATAAGGTGCCCGAGGCAGCAATAGTCCCATGGAGTCAAGTCGGCTAGTGGACGATGTACTGAATCGGGACGCAATTTGTGTGGTCCATCGTCATTAGGTGGCCCTGAACGTTACAATTCACTATCAGTTTTTCGTCCGATTCGAAAATCTTTGACTCACAGCAGAACGGCCATAAGGTACCCGAGGCAGCAATAGACCCATGAAGTCAAGTCTGCTGGAGGACGATGTATTGAATCAGGACGCAATTTGAGTGATCCATCGTCATTAGGTGGCCCAGAACGTTACAATTCACTATCAGTTTTTCGTCCCATTCGATAATCTAGACTCACAGCAGAACGGCCATAAGGTGCCCGAGGCAGCAATAGACCCATGGAGACAAGTCGGCTGGGGACGATGTATTGAATCGGGACGCAATTTGAGTGATCCATCGTCATTAGGTGGCCTTGAACGTTACAATTCACTATCAGTTTTTCGTCCCATTCGATAATCTAGATTCACAGCAGAACGGCCATAAGGTGCCCGAGGCAGCAATAGACCCATGGAGTCAACTCGGCTGGAGGACGATGTTTTGAATCGGGACGCAATTTGCGTGTTCCATCGTCTTTAGGTGGCCCTGAATGTTACAATTCACGATAAGTTTTTCGTCCGATTCGAAAATCTTTGACTCACAGCAGGCCTGCCATAAGGTGCCCGAGGCAGCAATAGACCCATGGAGACAAGTCTGCTGGAGGACGATGTATTGAATCGGGACGCAATTTGAGTGATTCATCGTCATTAGGTGGCCCTGAACGTTACAATTCACTATCAGTTTTTCGTCCGATTCGAAAATCTTTGACTCACAGCAGAACGGCCATAAGGTCCCGAGGCAGCAATAGACCCATGAAGTCAAGTCTGCTGGAGGACGATGTATTGAATCAGGACACAATTTGAGTGATCCATCGTTATTAGGTGGCCCTGAACGTTACAATTCACTATCAGTCTTTCGTCCCATTCGATAATCTATACTCACAGCAGAACGGCCATAAGGTGCCCGAGGCAGCAATAGACCCATGGAGACAAGTCGGCTGGGGACGATGTATTGAATCGGGACGCAATTTGAGTGATCCATCGTCATTAGGTGGCCCTGAACGTTACAATTCACTATCAGTTTTTCGTCCCGTTCGATAATCTAGATTCACAGCAGAACGGCCATAAGGTGCCCGAGGCAGCAATAGACCCATGGAGTCAACTCGGCTAAAGGACGATGTATTGAATCGGGACGCAATTTGCGTGGTCCATCGTCATTAGGTGGCCCTGAATGTTACAATTCACTATCAGTTTTTCGTCCGATTCGAAAATCTTTGACTCACAGCAGAACGGCCATAAAGTGCCCGAGGCAGCAATCGACCCATGGAGACAAGTCTGCTGGAGGACGATGTATTGAATCGGGACGCAATTTGAGTGATCCATCGTCATTAGGAGGCCCTGAACGTTACAATTCACTATCAGTTTTTCGTCCCATTCGATAATCTAGATTCACAGCAGAACGGCCATAAGGTGCCCGAGGCAGCAATAGACCCATGGAGTCAACTCGGCTGGAGGACGATGTATTGAATCGGGACGCAATTTGCGTGTTCCATCGTCATTAGGTGGCCCTGAATGTTACAATTCACTATCAGTTTTTCGTCCGATTCGAAAATCTTTGACTCACAGCAGGCCTGCCATAAGGTGCCCGAGGCAGCAATAGACCCATGGAGACAAGTCTGCTGGAGGACGATGTATTGAATCGGGACGCAATTTGAGTGATTCATCGTCATTAGGTGGCCCTGAATGTTACAATTCACTATCAGTTTTTCGTCCGATTCGAAAATCTTTGACTCACAGCAGAACGGCCATAAGGTCCCGAGGCAGCAATAGACCCATGAAGTCAAGTCTGCTGGAGGACGATGTATTGAATCAGGACGCAATTTGAGTGATCCATCGTTATTAGGTGGCCCTGAACGTTACAATTCACTATCAGTCTTTCGTCCCATTCGATAATCTATACTCACAGCAGAACGGCCATAAGGTGCCCGAGGCAGCAATAGACCCATGGAGACAAGTCGGCTGGGGACGATGTATTGAATCGGGACGAAATTTGAGTGATCCATCGTCATTAGGTGGCCCTGAACGTTACAATTCACTATCAGTTTTTCGTCCCATTCGATAATCTAGATTCACAGCAGAACGGCCATAAGGTGCCCGAGGCAGCAATAGACCCATGGAGTCAACTCGGCTAAAGGACGATGTATTGAATCGGGACGCAATTTGCGTGGTCCATCGTCATTAGGTGGCCCTGAATGTTACAATTCACTATCAGTTTTTCGTCCGATTCGAAAATCTTTGACTCACAGCAGAACGGCCATTAGGTGCCCGAGGCAGCAATCGACCCATGGAGACAAGTTTGCTGGAGGACGATGTATTGAATCGGGACGCAATTTGCGTGGTCCATCGTCATTAGGTGGCCCTGAATGTTACAATTCACTATCAGTTTTTCGTCCGATTCGAAAATCTTTGACTCACAGCAGGACGGCCATTAGGTGCCCGAGGCAGCAATCGACCCATGGAGACAAGTCTGCTAAAGGACGATGTATTGAATCGGGACGCAATTTGAGTGATCGATCGTCATTAGGAGGCCCTGAACGTTACAATTCACTATCAGTTTTTCGTCCCATTCGATAATCTAGACTCACAGCAGAACGGCCATAAGGTGCCCGAGGCAGCAATAGACCCATGGAGTCAAGTCGGCTGGTGGGCGATGTATTGAATCGGGACGCAATTTGAGTGATCCATCGTCATTAGGAGGCCCTGAACGTTACAATTCACTATCAGTTTTTCGTCCGATTCGAAAATCTTTGAGTCACAGCAGGCCTGCCATAAGGTGCCCGAGGCAGCAATAGACCCGTGGAGACAAGACTGCAGGAGGACGATGAATTGAATCGGGACGCAATTTGAGTGATCCATCGTCATTAGGTGGCCCTGAACGTTACAATTCACTATCAATTTTTCATCCCATTCTTTAATCTAGACTCACAGAAGAACGGCCATAAGGTGCCCGAGGCAGCAATAGTCCCATGGAGTCAAGTCGGCTAGTGGACGATGTACTGAATCGGGACGCAATTTGTGTGGTCCATCGTCATTAGGTGGCCCTGAATGTTACAATTCACTATCAGTTTTTCGTCCGATTCGAAAATCTTTGACTCACAGCAGAACGGCCATAAGGTACCCGAGGCAGCAATAGACCCATGAAGTCAAGTCTGCTGGAGGACGATGTATTGAATCAGGACGCAATTTGAGTGATCCATCGTCATTAGGTGGCCCAGAACGTTACAATTCACTATCAGTTTTTCGTCCCATTCGATAATCTAGACTCACAGCAGAACGGCCATAAGGTGCCCGAGGCAGCAATAGACCCATGGAGACAAGTCGGCTGGGGACGATGTATTGAATCGGGACGCAATTTGAGTGATCCATCGTCATTAGGTGGCCTTGAACGTTACAATTCACTATCAGTTTTTCGTCCCATTCGATAATCTAGATTCACATCAGAACGGCCATAAGGTGCCCGAGGCAGCAATAGACCCATGGAGTCAACTCGACTGGAGGACGATGTATTGAATCGGGACGCAATTTGCGTGGTCCGTCGTCATTAGGTGGCCCTGAATGTTACAATTCACTATCAGTTTTTCGTCCGATTCAAAAATCTTTGACTCACAGCAGAACGGCCATTAGGTGCCCGAGGCAGCAATCGACCCATGGAGACAAGTCTGCTGGAGGACGATGTATTGAATCGGGACGCAATTTGAGTGATCCATCGTCATTAGGAGGCCCTGAACGTTACAATTCACTATCAGTTTTTCGTCCCATTCGATAATCTAGACTCACAGCAGAACGGCCATCAGGTGCCCGAGGCAGCAATAGTCCCATGGAGTCAAGTCGGCTGGGGACGATGTATTGAATCGGGACGCAATTTGAGTGATCCATCGTCATTAGGTGGCCCTGAACGTTACAATTCACTGTCAGTTTTTCGTCCCATTCGATCATCTAGATTCACAGCAGAACGGCCATAAGGTGCCCGAGGCAGCAATAGACCCATGGAGTCAACTCGGCTGGAGGACGATGTATTGAATCGGGACGCAATTTGCGTGGTCCATCGTCATTAGGTGGCCCTGAATGTTACAATTCACTATCAGTTTTTCGTCCGATTCGAAAATCTTTGACTCACAGCAGGACGGCCATTAGGTGCCCGAGGCAGCAATCGACCCATGGAGACAAGTCTGCTAAAGGACGATGTATTGAATCGGGACGCAATTTGAGTGATCGATCGTCATTAGGAGGCCCTGAACGTTACAATTCACTATCAGTTTTTCGTCCCATTCGATAATCTAGACTCACAGCAGAACGGCCATAAGGTGCCCGAGGCAGCAATAGACCCATGGAGTCAAGTCGGCTGGTGGACGATGTATTGAATCGGGACGCAATTTGAGTGATCCATCGTCATTAGGAGGCCCTGAACGTTACAATTCACTATCAGTTTTTCGTCCGATTCGAAAATCTTTGAGTCACAGCAGGCCTGCCGTAAGGTGCCCGAGGCAGCAATAGACCCGTGGAGACAAGACTGCAGGAGGACGATGAATTGAATCGGGACGCAATTTGAGTGATCCATCGTCATTAGGTGGCCCTGAACGTTACAATTCACTATCAATTTTTCATCCCATTCTTTAATCTAGACTCACAGAAGAACGGCCATAAGGTGCCCGAGGCAGCAATAGTCCCATGGAGTCAAGTCGGCTAGTGGACGATGTACTGAATCGGGACGCAATTTGTGTGGTCCATCGTCATTAGGTGGCCCTGAATGTTACAATTCACTATCAGTTTTTCGTCCGATTCGAAAATCTTTGACTCACAGCAGAACGGCCATAAGGTACCCGAGGCAGCAATAGACCCATGAAGTCAAGTCTGCTGGAGGACGATGTATTGAATCAGGACGCAATTTGAGTGATCCATCGTCATTAGGTGGCCCAGAACGTTACAATTCACTATCAGTTTTTCGTCCCATTCGATAATCTAGACTCACAGCAGAACGGCCATAAGGTGCCCGAGGCAGCAATAGACCCATGGAGACAAGTCGGCTGGGGACGATGTATTGAATCGGGACGCAATTTGAGTGATCCATCGTCATTAGGTGGCCTTGAACGTTACAATTCACTATCAGTTTTTCGTCCCATTCGATAATCTAGATTCACAGCAGAACGGCCATAAGGTGCCCGAGGCAGCAATAGACCCATGGAGTCAACTCGGCTGGAGGACGATGTATTGAATCGGGACGCAATTTGCGTGTTCCATCGTCTTTAGGTGGCCCTGAATGTTACAATTCACTATCAGTTTTTCGTCCGATTCGAAAATCTTTGACTCACAGCAGGCCTGCCATAAGGTGCCCGAGGCAGCAATAGACCCATGGAGACAAGTCTGCTGGAGGACGATGTATTGAATCGGGACGCAATTTGAGTGATTCATCGTCATTAGGTGGCCCTGAACGTTACAATTCACTATCAGTTTTTCGTCCGATTCGAAAATCTTTGACTCACAGCAGAACGGCCATAAGGTCCCGAGGCAGCAATAGACCCATGAAGTCAAGTCTGCTGGAGGACGATGTATTGAATCAGGACACAATTTGAGTGATCCATCGTTATTAGGTGGCCCTGAACGTTACAATTTACTATCAGTCTTTCGTCCCATTCGATCATCTATACTCACAGCAGAACGGCCATAAGGAGCCCGAGGCAGCAATAGACCCATGGAGACAAGTCGGCTGGGGACGATGTATTGAATCGGGACGCAATTTGAGTGATCCATCGTCATTAGGTGGCCCTGAACGTTACAATTCACTATCAGTTTTTCGTCCCATTCGATAATCTAGATTCACAGCAGAACGGCCATAAGGTGCCCGAGGCAGCAATAGACCCATGGAGTCAACTCGGCTAAAGGACGATGTATTGAATCGGGACGCAATTTGCGTGGTCCATCGTCATTAGGTGGCCCTGAATGTTACAATTCACTATCAGTTTTTCGTCCGATTCGAAAATCTTTGACTCACAGCAGAACGGCCATAAAGTGCCCGAGGCAGCAATCGACCCATGGAGACAAGTTGCTGGAGGACGATGTATTGAATCGGGACGCAATTTGAGTGATCCATCGTCATTAGGAGGCCCTGAACGTTACAATTCACTATCAGTTTTTCGTCCCATTCGATAATCTAGATTCACAGCAGAACGGCCATAAGGTGCCCGAGGCAGCAATAGACCCATGGAGTCAACTCGGCTGGAGGACGATGTATTGAATCGGGACGCAATTTGCGTGTTCCATCGTCATTAGGTGGCCCTGAATGTTACAATTCACTATCAGTTTTTCGTCCGATTCGAAAATCTTTGACTCACAGCAGGCCTGCCATAAGGTGCCCGAGGCAGCAATAGACCCATGGAGACAAGTCTGCTGGAGGACGATGTATTGAATCGGGACGCAATTAGAGTGATTCATCGTCATTAGGTGGCCCTGAATGTTACAATTCACTATCAGTTTTTCGTCCGATTCGAAAATCTTTGACTCACAGCAGAACGGCCATAAGGTCCCGAGGCAGCAATAGACCCATGAAGTCAAGTCTGCTGGAGGACGATGTATTGAATCAGGACGCAATTTGAGTGATCCATCGTTATTAGGTGGCCCTGAACGTTACAATTCACTATCAGTCTTTCGTCCCATTCGATAATCTATACTCACAGCAGAACGGCCATAAGGTGCCCGAGGCAGCAATAGACCCATGGAGACAAGTCGGCTGGGGACGATGTATTGAATCGGGACGCAATTTGAGTGATCCATCGTCATTAGGTGGCCCTGAACGTTACAATTCACTAGCAGTTTTTCGTCCCATTCGATAATCTAGATTCACAGCAGAACGGCCATAAGGTGCCCGAGGCAGCAATAGACCCATGGAGTCAACTCGGCTAAAGGACGATGTATTGAATCGGGACGCAATTTGCGTGGTCCATCGTCATTAGGTGGCCCTGAATGTTACAATTCACTATCAGTTTTTCGTCCGATTCGAAAATCTTTGACTCACAGCAGAACGGCCATTAGGTGCCCGAGGCAGCAATCGACCCATGGAGACAAGTTTGCTGGAGGACGATGTATTGAATCGGGACGCAATTTGCGTGGTCCATCGTCATTAGGTGGCCCTGAATGTTACAATTCACTATCAGTTTTTCGTCCGATTCGAAAATCTTTGACTCACAGCAGGACGGCCATTAGGTGCCCGAGGCAGCAATCGACCCATGGAGACAAGTCTGCTAAAGGACGATGTATTGAATCGGGACGCAATTTGAGTGATCGATCGTCATTAGGAGGCCCTGAACGTTACAATTCACTATCAGTTTTTCGTCCCATTCGATAATCTAGACTCACAGCAGAACGGCCATAAGGTGCCCGAGGCAGCAATAGACCCGTGGAGACAAGACTGCAGGAGGACGATGAATTGAATCGGGACGCAATTTGAGTGATCCATCGTCATTAGGTGGCCCTGAACGTTACAATTCACTATCAATTTTTCATCCCATTCTTTAATCTAGACTCACAGAAGAACGGCCATAAGGTGCCCGAGGCAGCAATAGTCCCATGGAGTCAAGTCGGCTAGTGGACGATGTACTGAATCGGGACGCAATTTGTGTGGTCCATCGTCATTAGGTGGCCCTGAATGTTACAATTCACTATCAGTTTTTCGTCCGATTCGAAAATCTTTGACTCACAGCAGAACGGCCATAAGGTACCCGAGGCAGCAATAGACCCATGAAGTCAAGTCTGCTGGAGGACGATGTATTGAATCAGGACGCAATTTGAGTGATCCATCGTCATTAGGTGGCCCAGAACGTTACAATTCACTATCAGTTTTTCGTCCCATTCGATAATCTAGACTCACAGCAGAACGGCCATAAGGTGCCCGAGGCAGCAATAGACCCATGGAGACAAGTCGGCTGGGGACGATGTATTGAATCGGGACGCAATTTGAGTGATCCATCGTCATTAGGTGGCCTTGAACGTTACAATTCACTATCAGTTTTTCGTCCCATTCGATAATCTAGATTCACAGCAGAACGGCCATAAGGTGCCCGAGGCAGCAATAGACCCATGGAGTCAACTCGGCTGGAGGACGATGTATTGAATCGGGACGCAATTTGCGTGTTCCATCGTCATTAGGTGGCCCTGAATGTTACAATTCACTATCAGTTTTTCGTCCGATTCGAAAATCTTTGACTCACAGCAGGCCTGCCATAAGGTGCCCGAGGCAGCAATAGACCCATGGAGACAAGTCTGCTGGAGGACGATGTATTGAATCGGGACGCAATTTGAGTGATTCATCGTCATTAGGTGGCCCTGAACGTTACAATTCACTATCAGTTTTTCGTCCGATTCGAAAATCTTTGACTCACAGCAGAACGGCCATAAGGTCCCGAGGCAGCAATAGACCCATGAAGTCAAGTCTGCTGGAGGACGATGTATTGAATCAGGACACAATTTGAGTGATCCATCGTTATTAGGTGGCCCTGAACGTTACAATTCACTATCAGTCTTTCGTCCCATTCGATAATCTATACTCACAGCAGAACGGCCATAAGGTGCCCGAGGCAGCAATAGACCCATGGAGACAAGTCGGCTGGGGACGATGTATTGAATCGGGACGCAATTTGAGTGATCCATCGTCATTAGGTGGCCCTGAACGTTACAATTCACTATCAGTTTTTCGTCCCATTCGATAATCTAGATTCACAGCAGAACGGCCATAAGGTGCCCGAGGCAGCAATAGACCCATGGAGTCAACTCGGCTAAAGGACGATGTATTGAATCGGGACGCAATTTGCGTGGTCCATCGTCATTAGGTGACCCTGAATGTTACAATTCACTATCAGTTTTTCGTCCGATTCGAAAATCTTTGACTCACAGCAGAACGGCCATAAAGTGCCCGAGGCAGCAATCGACCCATGGAGGCAAGTCTGCTGGAGGACGATGTATTGAATCGGGACGCAATTTGAGTGATCCATCGTCATTAGGAGGCCCTGAACGTTACAATTCACTATCAGTTTTTCGTCCCATTCGATAATCTAGATTCACAGCAGAACGGCCATAAGGTGCCCGAGGCAGCAATAGACCCATGGAGTCAACTCGGCTGGAGGACGATGTATTGAATCGGGATGCAATTTGAGTGATCGATCGTCATTAGGAGGCCCTGAACGTTACAATTCACTATCAGTTTTTCGTCCCATTCGATAATCTAGATTCACAGCAGAACGGCCATAAGGTGCCCGAGGCAGCAATAGACCCATGGAGTCAACTCGGCTGGAGGACGATGTATTGAATCGGGACGCAATTTGCATGGTCCATCGTCATTAGGTGGCCCTGAATGTTACAATTCACTATCAGTTTTTCGTCCGATTCGAAAATCTTTGACTCACAGCAGGACGGCCATTAGGTGCCCGAGGCAGCAATCGACCCATGGAGACAAGTCTGCTAAAGGACGATGTATTGAATCGGGACGCAATTTGAGTGATCGATCGTCATTAGGAGGCCCTGAACGTTACAATTCACTATCAGTTTTTCGTCCCATTCGATAATCTAGACTCACAGCAGAACGGCCATAAGGTGCCCGAGGCAGCAATAGACCCATGGAGTCAAGTCGGCTGGAGGACGATGTATTGAATCGGGACGCAATTTGAGTGATCCATCGTCATTAGGTGGCCCTGAACGTTACAATTCACTATCAATTTTTCATCCCATTCTATAATCTAGACTCACAGAAGAACGGCCATAAGGTGCCCGAGGCAGCAATAGTCCCATGGAGTCAAGTCGGCTAGTGGACGATGTACTGAATCGGGACGCAATTTGTGTTGTCCATCGTCATTAGGTGGCCCTGAATGTTACAATTCACTATCAGTTTTTCGTCCGATTCGAAAATCTTTGACTCACAGCAGAACGGCCATAAGGTACCCGAGGCAGCAATAGACCCATGAAGTCAAGTCTGCTGGAGGACGATGTATTGAATCAGGACGCAATTTGAGTGATCCATCGTCATTAGGTGGCCCAGAACGTTACAATTCACTATCAGTTTTTCGTCCCATTCGATAATCTAGACTCACAGCAGAACGGCCATAAGGTGCCCGAGGCAGCAATAGACCCATGGAGACAAGTCGGCTGGGGACGATATATTGAATCGGGACGCAATTTGAGTGATCCATCGTCATTAGGTGGCCCTGAACGTTACAATGCACTATCAGTTTTTCGTCCCATTCGATAATCTAGATTCACAGCAGAACGGCCATAAGGTGCCCGAGGCAGCAATAGACCCATGGAGTCAACTCGGCTGGAGGACGATGTATTGAATCGGGACGCAATTTGCGTGTTCCATCGTCATTAGGTGGCCCTGAATGTTACAATTCACTATCAGTTTTTCGTCCGATTCGAAAATCTTTGACTCACAGCAGGCCTGCCATAAGGTGCCCGAGGCAGCAATAGACCCATGGAGACAAGTCTGCTGGAGGACGATGTATTGAATCGGGACGCAATTTGAGTGATTCATCGTCATTAGGTGGCCCTGAATGTTACAATTCACTATCAGTTTTTCGTCCGATTCGAAAATCTTTGACTCACAGCAGAACGGCCATAAGGTCCCGAGGCAGCAATAGACCCATGAAGTCAAGTCTGCTGGAGGACGATGTATTGAATCAGGACGCAATTTGAGTGATCCATCGTTATTAGGTGGCCCTGAACGTTACAATTCACTATCAGTCTTTCGTCCCATTCGATAATCTATACTCACAGCAGAACGGCCATAAGGTGCCCGAGGCAGCAATAGACCCATGGAGACAAGTCGGCTGGGGACGATGTATTGAATCGGGACGCAATTTGAGTGATCCATCGTCATTAGGTGGCCCTGAACGTTACAATTCACTATCAGTTTTTCGTCCCATTCGATAATCTAGATTCACAGCAGAACGGCCATAAGGTGCCCGAGGCAGCAATAGACCCATGGAGTCAACTCGGCTAAAGGACGATGTATTGAATCGGGACGCAATTTGCGTGGTCCATCGTCATTAGGTGGCCCTGAATGTTACAATTCACTATCAGTTTTTCGTCCGATTCGAAAATCTTTGACTCACAGCAGAACGGCCATTAGGTGCCCGAGGCAGCAATCGACCCATGGAGACAAGTTTGCTGGAGGACGATGTATTGAATCGGGACGCAATTTGAGTGATCCATCGTCATTAGGAGGCCCTGAACGTTACAATTCACTATCAGTTTTTCGTCCCATTCGATAATCTAGACTCACAGCAGAACGGCCATAAGGTGCCCGAGGCAGCAATAGACCCATGGAGTCAAGTCGGCTGGAGGACGATGTATTGAATCGGGACGCAATTTGAGTGATCCATCGTCATTAGGAGGCCCTGAACGTTACAATTCACTATCAGTTTTTCGTCCCATTCGATAATCTAGACTCACTGCAGAACGGCCATAAGGTGCCCGAGGCAGCAATAGACCCATGGAGTCAAGTCGGCTGGAGGACGATGTATTGAATCGGGACGCAATTTGAGTGATCCATCGTCATTAGGTGGGCCTGAACGTTACAATTCACTATCAGTTTTTCATCCGATTCGAAAATCTTTGACTCACAGCAGAACGGCCATAAGGTGCCCGAGGCAGCAATAGACCCATGAAGTCAAGTCTGCTGGAGGACGATGTATTGAATCAGGACGCAATTTGAGTGATCCATCGTCATTAGGTGGCCCTGAAGGTTACAATTCACTATCAGTTTTTCGTCCCATTCGATAATCTAGATTCACAGCAGAACGGCCATAAGGTGCCCGAGGCAGCAATAGACCCATGGAGACAAGTCGGCTGGGGACGATGTATTGAATCGGGACGTAATTTGAGTGATCCATCGTCATTAGGTGGCCCTGAACGTTACAATTCACTATCAGTTTTTCGTCCCATTCGATAATCTAGATTCACAGCAGAACGGCCATAAGGTGCCCGAGGCAGCAATAGACCCATGGAGTCAACTCGGCTGGAGGACGATGTATTGAATCGGGACGCAATTTGCGTGGTCCATCGTCATTAGGTGGCCCTGAATGTTACAATTCACTATCAGTTTTTCGTCCGATTCGAAAATCTTTGACTCACAGCAGAACGGCCAATAGGTGCCCGAGGCAGCAATCGACCCATGGAGACAAGTCTGTTGGAGGACGATGTATTGAATCGGGACGCAATTTGAGTGATCCATCGTCATTAGGAGGCCCTGAACGTTACAATTCACTATCAGTTTTTCGTCCCATTCGATAATCTAGACTCACAGCAGAACGGCCATAAGGTGCCCGAGGCAGCAATAGACCCATGGAGTCAAGGCGGCTGGAGGACGATGTATTGAATCGGTACGCAATTTGAGTGATCCATCGTCATTAGGAGGCCCTGAACGTTACAATTCACTATCAGTATTTCGTCCCATTCGATAATCTAGACTCACAGCAGAACGGCCATAAGGTGCCCGAGGCAGCAATAGACCCATGGAGTCAACTTGGCTGGAGGACGATGTATTGAATCGGGACGCAATTTGCGTGGTCCATCGTCATTAGGTGGCCCTGAATGTTACAATTCACTATCAGTTTTTCGTCCGATTCGAAAATCTTTGACTCACAGCAGAACGGCCATAAGGTCCCGAGGCAGCAATAGACCCATGAAGTCAAGTCTGCTGGAGGACGATGTATTGAATCAGGACGCAATTTGAGTGATCCATCGTAATTAGGTGGCCCTGAACGTTACAATTCACTATCAGTTTTTCGTCCCATTCGATAATCTAGACTCACAGCAGAACGGCCATAAGGTGCCCGAGGCAGCAATAGACCCATGGAGACAAGTCGGCTGGGGACGATGTATTGAATCGGGACGCAATTTGAGTGATCCATCGTCATTAGGTGGCCCTGAACGTTACAATTCACTATCAGTTTTTCGTCCCATTCGATAATCTAGATTCACAGCAGAACGGCCCTAAGGTGCCCGAGGCAGCAATCGACCCATGGAGTCAACTCGGCTAAAGGACGATGTATTGAATCGGGACGCAATTTGCGTGGTCCATCGTCATTTGGTGGCCCTGAATGTTACAATTCACTATCAGTTTTTCGTCCGAATCGAAAATCTTTGACTCACAGCAGAACGGCCATTAGGTGCCCGAGGCAGCAATCGACCCATGGAGACAAGTCTGCTGGAGGACGATGTATTGAATCGGGACGCAATTTGAGTGATCCATCGTCATTAGGAGGCCCTGAACGTTACAATTCACTATCAGTTTTTCGTCCCATTCGATAATCTAGACTCACAGCAGAACGGCCATAAGGTGCCCGAGGCAGCAATAGACCCATGGAGTCAAGTCGGCTGGAGGACGATGTATTGAATCGGGACGCAATTTGAGTGGTCCATCGTCATTAGGTGGGCCTGAATGTTACAATTCACTATCAGTTTTTCGTCAGATTCGAAAATCTTTGACTCACAGCAGAACGGCCATAAGGTGCCCGAGGCAGCAATAGACCCATGAAGTCAAGTCTGCTGGAGGACGATGTATTGAATCAGGACGCAATTTGAGTGATCCATCGTAATTAGGTGGCCCTGAACGTTACAATTCACTATCAGTTTTTCGTCCCATTCGATAATCTAGACTCACAGCAGAACGGCCATAAGGTGCCCGAGGCAGCAATAGACCCATGGAGTCAACTCGGCTAAAGGACGATGTATTGAATCGGAACGCAATTTGCGTGCTCCATCGTCATTAGGTGGCCCTGAATGTTACAATTCACTATCAGTTTTTCGTCCGATTCGAAAATCTTTGACTCACAGCAGAACGGCCATTAGGTGCCCGATGCAGCAATCGACCCATGGAGACAAGTCTGCTGGAGGACGATGTATTGAATCGGGACGCAATTTGAGTGATCCATCGTCATTAGGAGGCCCTGAACGTTACAATTCACTATCAGTTTTTCGTCCCATTCGATAATCTAGACTCACAGCAGAACGGCCATAAGGTACCCGAGGCAGCAATAGACCCATGGAGTCTAGTCGGCTGGAGGACGATGTATTGAATCGGGACGCAATTTGAGTGATCCATCGTCATTAGGAGGTCCTGAACGTTACAATTCACTATCAGTTTTTCGTCCCATTCGATAATCTAGACTCACAGCAGAACGGCCATAAGGTGCTCGAGGCAGCAATAGACCCATGGAGTCAAGTCGGCTGGAGGACGATGTATTGAATCGGGACGCAATTTGAGTGATCCATCGTCAATAGGTGGGCCTGAACGTTACAATTCACTACCAGTTTTTCGTCCGATTCGAAAATCTTTGACTCACAGCAGAACGGCCATAAGGTGCCCGAGGCAGCAATAGACCCATGAAGTCAAGTCTGCTGGAGGACGATGTATTGAATCAGGACGCAATTTGCGTGGTCCATCGTCATTAGGTGGCCCTGAATGTTACAATTCACCATCAGTTTTTCGTCCGATTCGAAAATCTTTGACTCATAGCAGAACGGCCATTAGGTGCCCGAGGCAGCAATCGACCCATGGAGACAAGTCTGCTGGAGGACGATGTATTGAATCGGGACGCAATTTGAGTGATCCATCGTCATTAGGAGGCCCTGAGCGTTACAATTCACTATCAGTTTTTCGTCCCATTCGATAATCTAGACTTACAGCAGAACGGCCATAAGGTGTCCGAGGCAGCTATAGACCCATGGAGTCAAGTCGGCTGGAGGACGATGTATTGAATCGGGACGCAATTTGAGTGATCCATCGTCATTAGGAGGCCCTGAACGTTACAATTCACTATCAGTATTTCGTCCCATTCGATAATCTAGACTCACAGCAGAACGGCCATAAGGTGCCAGAGGCAGCAATAAACCCATTGAGTCAACTCGGCTGGAGGACGATGTATTGAATCGGGACGCAATTTGCGTGGTCCATCGTCATTAGGTGGCCCTGAATGTTACAATTCACTATCAGTTTTTCGTCCGATTCGAAAATCTTTGACTCACAGCAGGACGGCCATTAGGTGCCCGAGGCAGCAATCGTCCCATGGAGACAAGTCTGCTGGAGGACGATGTATTGAATCGGGACGCAATTTGAGTGATCCATCGTCATTAGGAGGGCCTGAACGTTACAATTCACTATCAGTTTTTCGTCCCATTCGATAATCTAGACTCACAGAAGAACGGCCATAAGGTGCCCGAGGCAGCAATAGACCCATGGAGTCAAGTCGGCTGGAGGACGATGTATTGAATCGGGTCGCAATTTGAGTGATCCATCGTCATTAGGAGGCCCTGAACGTTACAATTCACTATCAGTTTTTCGTCCGATTCGAAAATCTTTGAGTCACAGCAGGCCTGCCATAAGGTGCCCGAGGCAGCAATAGACCCATGGAGACAAGTCTGCTGGAGGACGATGTATTGAATCGTGACGCAATTTGAGTGATTCATCGTCATGAGGTGGCCCTGAACGTTACAATTCACTATCAGTTTTTCGTCCGATTCGAAAATCTTTGACTCACAGCAGAACGGCCATAAGGTGCCCGAGGCAGCAATAGACCCATGAAGTCAAGTCTGCTGGAGGACGATGTATTGAATCAGGACGCAATTTGAGTGATCCATCGTCATTAGGTGGCCCTGAACGTTACAATTCACTATCAGTTTTTCGTCCCATTCGATAATCTAGACTCACAGCAGAACGGCCATAAGGTGCCCGAGGCAGCAATAGACCCATGGAGACAAGTCGGCTGGGGACGATGTATTGAATCGGGACGCAATTTGAGTGATCCATCGTCATTAGGTGGCCCTGAACGTTACAATTCACTATCAGTTTTTCGTCCCATTCGATAATCTAGATTCACAGCAGAACGGCCATAAGGTGCCCGAGGCAGCAATAGACCCATGGAGTCAACTCGGCTAAAGGACGATGTATTGAATCGGGACGCAATTTGCGTGGTCCATCGTCATTATGTGGCCCTGAATGTTACAATTCACTATCAGTTTTTCGTCCGATTCGAAAATCTTTGACTCACAGCAGAACGGCCATTAGGTGCCCGAGGCAGCAATCGACCCATGGAGACAAGTCTGCTGGAGGAAGATGTATTGAATCGGGACTAAATTTGAGTGATCCATCGTCATTAGGAGGCCCTGAACGTTACAATTCACTACCAGTTTTTCGTCCCATTCGATAATCTAGACTCACAGCAGAACGGCCATAAGGTGCCCGAGGCAGCAATAGACCCATGGAGTCAAGTCGGCTGGAGGACGATGTATTGAATCGGGACGCAATTTGAGTGATCCATCGTCATTAGGAGGCCCTGAACGTTACAATTCACTATCAGTTTTTCGTCCCATTCGATAATCTAGACTCACTGCAGAACGGCCATAAGGTGCAAGAGGCAGCAATAGACCCATGGAGTCAAGTCGGCTGGAGGACGATGTATTGAATCGGGACGCAATTTGAGTGATACATCGTCATTAGGTGGGCCTGAACGTTACAATTCACTATCAGTTTTTCGTCCGATTCGAAAATCTTTGAATCACAGCAGAACGGCCATAAGGTGCCCGAGGCAGCAATAGACCCATGAAGTCAAGTCTGCTGGAGGACGATGTATTGAATCAGGACGCAATTTCAGTGATCCATCGTCATTAGGTGGTCCTGAACGTTACAATTCACTATCAGTTTTTCGTCCCATTCGATAATCTAGACTCACAGCAGAACGGCCATAAGGTGCCCGAGGCAGCAATAGACCCATGGAGACAAGTCGGCTGGGGACGATGTATTGAATCGGGACGCAATTTGAGTGATACATCGTCATTAGGTGGCCCTGAACGTTACAATTCACTATTAGTTTTTCGTCCCATTCGATAATCTAGATTCACAGCAGAACGGCCATAGGGTGCCCGAGGCAGCAATAGACCCATGGAGTCAACTCGGCTGGAGGACGATGTATTGAATCGGGACGCAATTTGCGTGGTCCATCGTCATTAGGTGGCCCTGAATGTTACAATTCACTATCAGTTTTTCGTCCGATTCGAAAATCTTTGACTCACAGCAGAACGGCCATTAGGTGCCCGAGGCAGCAATCGACCCATGGAGACAAGTCTGCTGGAGGACGATGTATTGAATCGGGACGCAATTTGAGTGATCCATCGTCATTAGGAGGCCCTGAACGTTACAATTCACTATCAGTTTTTCGTCCCATTCGATAATCTAGACTCACAGCAGAACGGCCATAAGGTGCCCGAGGCAGCAATCGACCCATGGAGACAAGTCTGCTGGAGGACGATGTATTGAATCGGGACGCAATTTGAGTGATCCATCGTCATTAGGAGGGCCTGAGCGTTACATTTCACTATCAGTTTTTCGTCCCATTCGATAATCTAGACTCACAGCAGAACGGCCATAAGGTGCCCGAGGCAGGAATAGACCCATGGATTCAAGTCGGCTGGAGGACGATGTATTGAATCGGGACGCAATTTGAGTGATCCATCGTCATTAGGAGGCCCTGAACGTTACAATTCACTATCAGTTTTTCGTCCGATTCGAAAATCTTTGAGTCACTGCAGGCCTGCCATAAGGTGCCCGAGGCAGCAATAGACCCATGGAGACAAGTCTGCTGGAGGACGATGTATTGAATCGGGACGCAATTTGAGTGATTCATCGTCATTAGGTGGCCCTGAACGTTACAATTCACTATCAGTTTTTCGTCCGATTCGAAAATCTTTGACTCACAGCAGAACGGCCATAAGGTCCCGAGGCAGCAATAGACCCATGAAGTCAAGTCTGCTGGAGGACGATGTATTGAATCAGGACGCAATTTGAGTGATCCATCGTCGTTAGGTGGCCCTGAACGTTACAATTCACTATCAGTTTTTCGTCCCATTCGATAATCTAGACTCACAGCAGAACGGCCATAAGGTGCCCGAGGCAGCAATAGACCCATGGAGACAAGTCGGCTGGGGACGATGTATTGAATCGGGACGCAATTTGAGTGATCCATCGTCATTAGGTGGCCCTGAACGTTACAATTCACTATCAGTTTTTCGTCCCATTCGATAATCTAGATTCACAGCAGAACGGCCATAAGGTGCCCGAGGCAGCAATAGAACCATGGAGTCAACTCGGCTAAAGGACGATGTATTGAATCGGGACGCAATTTGCGTGGTCCATCGTCATTAGGTGGCCCTGAATGTTACAATTCACTATCAGTTTTTCGTCCGATTCGAAAATCTTTGACTCACAGCAGAACGGCCATTAGGTGCCCGAGGCAGCAATCGACCCATGGAGACAAGTCTGCTGGAGGAAGATGTATTGAATCGGGACTAAATTTGAGTGATCCATCGTCATTAGGAGGCCCTGAACGTTACAATTCACTACCAGTTTTTCGTCCCATTCGATAATCTAGACTCACAGCAGAACGGCCATAAGGTGCCCGAGGCAGCAATAGACCCATGGAGTCAAGTCGGCTGGAGGACGATGTATTGAATCGGGACGCAATTTGAGTGATCCATCGTCATTAGGAGGCCCTGAACGTTACAATTCACTATCAGTTTTTCGTCCCATTCGATAATCTAGACTCACTGCAGAACGGCCATAAGGTGCAAGAGGCAGCAATAGACCCATGGAGTCAAGTCGGCTGGAGGACGATGTATTGAATCGGGACGCAATTTGAGTGATACATCGTCATTAGGTGGGCCTGAACGTTACAATTCACTATCAGTTTTTCGTCCGATTCGAAAATCTTTGAATCACAGCAGAACGGCCATAAGGTGCCCGAGGCAGCAATAGACCCATGAAGTCAAGTCTGCTGGAGGACGATGTATTGAATCAGGACGCAATTTCAGTGATCCATCGTCATTAGGTGGTCCTGAACGTTACAATTCACTATCAGTTTTTCGTCCCATTCGATAATCTAGACTCACAGCAGAACGGCCATAAGGTGCCCGAGGCAGCAATAGACCCATGGAGACAAGTCGGCTGGGGACGATGTATTGAATCGGGACGCAATTTGAGTGATACATCGTCATTAGGTGGTCCTGAACGTTACAATTCACTATCAGTTTTTCGTCCCATTCGATAATCTAGACTCACAGCAGAACGGCCATAAGGTGCCCGAGGCAGCAATAGACCCATGGAGACAAGTCGGCTGGGGACGATGTATTGAATTGGGACGCAATTTGAGTGATACATCGTCATTAGGTGGCCCTGAACGTTACAATTCACTATCAGTTTTTCGTCCCATTCGATAATCTAGATTCACAGCAGAACGGCCATAAGGTGCCCGAGGCAGCAATAGACCCATGGAGTCAACTCGGCTGGAGGACGATGTATTGAATCGGGACGCAATTTGCGTGGTCCATCGTCATTAGGTGGCCCTGAATGTTACAATTCACTATCAGTTTTTCGTCCGATTCGAAAATCTTTGACTCACAGCAGAACGGCCATTAGGTGCCCGAGGCAGCAATCGACCCATGGAGACAAGTCTGCTGGAGGACGATGTATTGAATCGGGACGCAATTTGAGTGATCCATCGTCATTAGGAGGCCCTGAACGTTACAATTCACTATCAGTTTTTCGTCCCATTCGATAATCTAGACTCACAGCAGAACGGCCATAAGGTGCCCGAGGCAGCAATCGACCCATGGAGACAAGTCTGCTGGAGGACGATGTATTGAATCGGGACGCAATTTGAGTGATCCATCGTCATTAGGAGGGCCTGAGCGTTATATTTCACTATCAGTTTTTCGTCCCATTCGATAATCTAGACTCACAGCAGAACGGCCATAAGGTGCCCGAGGCAGGAATAGACCCATGGATTCAAGTCGGCTGGAGGACGATGTATTGAATCGGGACGCAATTTGAGTGATCCATCGTCATTAGGAGGCCCTGAACGTTACAATTCACTATCAGTTTTTCGTCCGATTCGAAAATCTTTGAGTCACTGCAGGCCTGCCATAAGGTGCCCGAGGCAGCAATAGACCCATGGAGACAAGTCTGCTGGAGGACGATGTATTGAATCGGGACGCAATTTGAGTGATTCATCGTCATTAGGTGGCCCTGAACGTTACAATTCACTATCAGTTTTTCGTCCGATTCGAAAATCTTTGACTCACAGCAGAACGGCCATAAGGTCCCGAGGCAGCAATAGACCCATGAAGTCAAGTCTGCTGGAGGACGATGTATTGAATCAGGACGCAATTTGAGTGATCCATCGTCGTTAGGTGGCCCTGAACGTTACAATTCACTATCAGTTTTTCGTCCCATTCGATAATCTAGACTCACAGCAGAACGGCCATAAGGTGCCCGAGGCAGCAATAGACCCATGGAGACAAGTCGGCTGGGGACGATGTATTGAATCGGGACGCAATTTGAGTGATCCATCGTCATTAGGTGGCCCTGAACGTTACAATTCACTATCAGTTTTTCGTCCCATTCGATAATCTAGATTCACAGCAGAACGGCCATAAGGTGCCCGAGGCAGCAATAGAACCATGGAGTCAACTCGGCTAAAGGACGATGTATTGAATCGGGACGCAATTTGCGTGGTCCATCGTCATTAGGTGGCCCTGAATGTTACAATTCACTATCAGTTTTTCGTCCGATTCGAAAATCTTTGACTCACAGCAGAACGGCCATTAGGTGCCCGAGGCAGCAATCGACCCATGGAGACAAGTCTGCTGGAGGACGATGTATTGAATCGGGACGCAATTTGAGTGATCCATCGTCATTAGGAGGCCCTGAACGTTACAATTCACTATCAGTTTTTCGTCCCATTCGATAATCTAGACTCACAGCAGAACGGCCATAAGGTGCCCGAGGCAGCAATAGACCCATGGAGTCAAGTCTGCTGGAGGACGATGTATTGAATCAGGACGCAATTTGAGTGATCCATCGTCATTAGGTGGCCCTGAACGTTACAATTCACTATCAGTTTTTCGTCCCATTCGATAATCTAGACTCACAGCAGAACGGCCATAAGGTGCCCGAGGCAGCAATAGACCCATGGAGACAAGTCGGCTGGGGACGATGTATTGAATCGGGACGCAATTTGAGTGATCCATCGTCATTAGGTGGCCCTGAACGTTACAATTCTCTATCAGTTTTTCGTCCCATTCGATAATCTAGATTCACAGCAGAACGGCCATAAGGTGCCCGAGGCAGCAATAGAACCATGGAGTCAACTCGGCTAAAGGACGATGTATTGAATCGGGACGCAATTTGCGTGGTCCATCGTCATTAGGTGGCCCTGAATGTTACAATTCACTATCAGTTTTTCGTCCGATTCGAAAATCTTTGACTCACAGCAGAACGGCCATTAGGTGCCCGAGGCAGCAATCGACCCATGGAGACAAGTCTGCTGGAGGACGATGTATTGAATCGGGACGCAATTTGAGTGATCCATCGTCATTAGGAGGCCCTGAACGTTACAATTCACTATCAGTTTTTCGTCCCATTCGATAATCTAGACTCACAGCAGAACGGCCATAAGGTGCCCGTGGCAGCAATAGACCCATGGAGTCAAGTCGGCTGGAGGACGATGTATTGAATGGGGACGCAATTTGAGTGATCCATCGTCATTAGGAGGCCCTGAACGTTACAATTCACTATTAGTTTTTCGTCCCATTCGATAATCTAGACTCACCGCAGAACGGCCATAAGGTGCCCGAGGCAGCAATAGACCCATGGAGTCAAGTCGGCTGGAGGACGATGTATTGAATCGGGACGCAATTTGAGTGATCCATCGTCATTAGGAGGCCCTGAAAGTTACAATTCACTATCAGTTTTTCGTCCCATTCGATAATCTAGACTCACAGCAGAACGGCCATAAGGTGCCCGAGGCAGCAATAGACCCATGGAGTCAAGTCGGCTGGAGGACGATGTATTGAATCGGGACGCAATTTGAGTGATCCATCGTCATTAGGTGGCCCTGAACGTTACAATTCACTACCAGTTTTTCGTCCCATTCGATAATCTAGACTCACAGCAGAACGGCCATAAGGTGCCCGAGGCAGCAATAGACCCCTGGAGTCAAGTCGGCTGGAGGACGATGTATTGAATCGGGACGCAATTTGAGTGATCCATCGTCATTAGGAGGCCCTGAACGTTACAATTCACTATCAGTTTTTCGTCCCATTCGATAATCTAGACTCACTGCAGAACGGCCATAAGGTGCAAGAGGCAGCAATAGACCCATGGAGTCAAGTCGGCTGGAGGACGATGTATTGAATCGGGACGCAATTTGAGTGATACATCGTCATTAGGTGGGCCTGAACGTTACAATTCACTATCAGTTTTTCGTCCGATTCGAAAATCTTTGAATCACAGCAGAACGGCCATAAGGTGCCCGAGGCAGCAATAGACCCATGAGGTCAAGTCTGCTGGAGGACGATGTATTGAATCAGGACGCAATTTGAGTGATCCATCGTCATTAGGTGGTCCTGAACGTTACAATTCACTATCAGTTTTTCGTCCCATTCGATAATCTAGACTCACAGCAGAACGGCCATAAGGTGCCCGAGGCAGCAATAGACCCATGGAGACAAGTCGGCTGGGGACGATGTATTGAATCGGGACGCAATTTGAGTGATACATCGTCATTAGGTGGCCCTGAACGTTACAATTCACTATCAGTTTTTCGTCCGATTCGAAAATCTTTGACTCACAGCAGAACGGCCATTAGGTGCCCGAGGCAGCAATCGACCCATGGAGACAAGTCTGCTGGAGGACGATGTATTGAATCGGGACGCAATTTGAGTGATCCATCGTCATTAGGAGGCCCTGAACGTTACAATTCACTATCAGTTTTTCGTCCCATTTGATAATCTAGACTCACAGCAGAACGGCCATAAGGTGCCCGAGGCAGCAATCGACCCATGGAGACAAGTCTGCTGGAGGACGATGTATTGAATCGGGACGCAATTTGAGTGATCCATCGTCATTAGGAGGGCCTGAACGTTACATTTCACTATCAGTTTTTCGTCCCATTCGATAATCTAGACTCACAGCAGAACGGCCATAAGGTGCCCGAGGCAGGAATAGACCCATGGATTCAAGTCGGCTGGAGGACGATGTATTGAATCGGGACGCAATTTGAGTGATCCATCGTCATTAGGAGGCCCTGAACGTTACAATTCACTATCAGTTTTTCGTCCGATTCGAAAATCTTTGAGTCACTGCAGGCCTCCCATAAGGTGCCCGAGGCAGCAATAGACCCATGGAGACAAGTCTGCTGGAGGACGATGTATTGAATCGGGACGCAATTGGAGTGATTCATCGTCATTAGGTGGCCCTGAACGTTACAATTCACTATCAGTTTTTCGTCCGATTCGAAAATCTTTGACTCACAGCAGAACGGCCATAAGGTCCCGAGGCAGCAATAGACCCATGAAGTCAAGTCTGCTGGAGGACGATGTATTGAATCAGGACGCAATTTGAGTGATCCATCTTCGTTAGGTGGCCCTGAACGTTACAATTCACTATCAGTTTTTCGTCCCATTCGATAATCTAGACTCACAGCAGAACGGCCATAAGGTGCCCGAGGCAGCAATAGACCCATGGAGACAAGTCGGCTGGGGACGATGTATTGAATCGGGACGCAATTTGAGTGATCCATCGTCATTAGGTGGCCCTGAACGTTACAATTCACTATCAGTTTTTCGTCCCATTCGATAATCTAGATTCACAGCAGAACGGCCATAAGGTGCCCGAGGCAGCAATAGAACCATGGAGTCAACTCGGCTAAAGGACGATGTATTGAATCGGGACGCAATTTGCGTGGTCCATCGTCATTAGGTGGCCCTGAATGTTACAATTCACTATCAGTTTTTCGTCCGATTCGAAAATCTTTGACTCACAGCAGAACGGCCATTAGGTGCCCGAGGCAGCAATCGACCCATGGAGACAAGTCTGCTGGAGGACGATGTATTGAATCGGGACGCAATTTGAGTGATCCATCGTCATTAGGAGGCCCTGAACGTTACAATTCACTATCAGTTTTTCGTCCCATTCGATAATCTAGACTCACAGCAGAACGGCCATATGGTGCCCGAGGCAGCAATAGACCCATGGAGTCAAGTCTGCTGGAGGACGATGTATTGAATCGGGACGCAATTTGAGTGATCCATCGTCATTAGGAGGCCCTGAACGTTACAATTCACTATCAGTTTTTCGTCCCATTCGATAATCTAGACTCACTGCAGAACGGCCATAAGGTGCCCGAGGCAGCAATAGACCCATGGAGTCAAGTCGGCTGGTGGACGATGTATTGAATCGGGACGCAATTTGAGTGATCCATCGTCATTAGGAGGCCCTGAAAGTTACAATTCACTATCAGTTTTTCGTCCCATTCGATAATCTAGACTCACAGCAGAACGGCCATAAGGTGCCCGAGGCAGCAATAGACCCATGGAGTCAAGTCGGCTGGAGGACGATGTATTGAATCGGGACGCAATTTGAGTGATCCATCGTCATTAGGTGGCCCTGAACGTTACAATTCACTATCAGTTTTTCGTCCCATTCGATAATCTTGACTCACAGCAGAACGGCCGTAAGGTGCCCGTGGCAGCTATCGACCCATGGAGACAAGTCTGCTGGAGGACGATGTATTGAATCGGGACGCAATTTGAGTGATCCATCGTCATTAGGAGGCCCTGAACGTTACAATTCACTATCAGTTTTTCGTCCCATTCGATAATCTAGACTCACAGCAGAACGGCCATAAGGTGCCCGAGGCAGCAATAGACCCATGGAGACAAGTCGGCTGGGGACGATGTATTGAATCGGGACGCAATTTGAGTGATCCATCGTCATTAGGTGGCCCTGAACGTTACAATTCACTATCAGTTTTTCGTCCCATTCGATAATCTAGATTCACAGCAGAACGGCCATAAGGTGCCCGAGGCAGCAATAGACCCATGGAGTCAACTCGGCTGGAGGACGATGTATTGAATCGGGACGCAATTTGAGTGATCCATCGTCATTAGGTGGCCGTGAACATTACAATTCACTATCAGTTTTTCGTCCCATTCGATAATCTAGACTCACAGCAGAACGGCCATAAGGTGCCCGTGGCAGCAATCGACCCATGGAGACAAGTCTGCTGGAGGACGATGTATTGAATCGGGACGCAATTTGAGTGATCCATCGTCATTAGGTGGCCCTGAACGTTACAATTCACTATTAGTTTTTCGTCCCATTCGATAATCTAGATTCACAGCAGAACGGCCATAAGGTGCCCGAGGCAGCAATAGACCCATGGAGTCAACTCGGCTGGAGGACGATGTATTGAATCGGGACGCAATTTGCGTGGTCCATCGTCATTAGGTGGCCCTGAATGTTACAATTCACTATCAGTTTTTCGTCCGATTCGAAAATCTTTGACTCACAGCAGAACGGCCATAAGGTGCCCGAGGCAGCAATAGACCCATGGAGTCAAGACGGCTGGAGGACGATGTATTGAATCGGGACGCAATTTGAGTGATCCATCGTCATTAGGAGGCCCTGAACGTTACAATTCACTATCAGTTTTTCGTCCGATTCGAAAATCTTTGAGTCACAGCAGGCCTGCCATAAGGTGCCCGAGGCAGCAATAGACCCATGGAGACAAGTCGGCTGGGGACGATGTATTGAATCGGGACGCAATTTGAGTGATCCATCGTCATTAGGTGGCCCTGAACGTTACAATTCACTATCAGTTTTTCGTCCCATTCGATAATCTAGATTCACAGCAGAACGGCCATAAGGTGCCCGAGGCAGCAATAGACGCATAGAGACAAGTCTGCTGGAGGACGATGTATTGAATCGGGACGCAATTTGAGTGATCCATCGTCATTAGGAGGCCCTGAACGTTACAATTCACTATCAGTTTTTCGTCCCATTCGATAATCTAGACTCACACCAGAACGGCCATAAGGTGCCCGTGGCAGCAATCGACCCATGGAGACAAGTCTGCTGGAGGACGGTGTATTGAATCGGGACGCAATTTGAGTGATCCATCGTCATTAGGAGGCCCTGAACGTTACAATTCACTATCAGTTTTTCGTCCCATTCGATAATCTAGACTCACTGCAGAACGGCCATAAGGTGCCCGAGGCAGCAATAGACCCATGGAGTCAAGTCGGCTGGTGGACGATGTATTGAATCGGGACGCAATTTGAGTGATCCATCGTCATTAGGAGGCCCTGAAAGTTACAATTCACTATCAGTTTTTCGTCCCATTCGATAATCTAGACTCACAGCAGAACGGCCATAAGGTGCCCGAGGCAGCAATAGACCCATGGAGTCAAGTCGGCTGGAGGACGATGTATTGAATCGGGACGCAATTTGAGTGATCCATCGTCATTAGGTGGCCCTGAACGTTACAATTCACTATCAGTTTTTCGTCCCATTCGATAATCTTGACTCACAGCAGAACGGCCGTAAGGTGCCCGTGGCAGCTATCGACCCATGGAGACAAGTCTGCTGGAGGACGATGTATTGAATCGGGACGCAATTTGAGTGATCCATCGTCATTAGGAGGCCCTGAACGTTACAATTCACTATCAGTTTTTCGTCCCATTCGATAATCTAGACTCACAGCAGAACGGCCATAAGGTGCCCGAGGCAGCAATAGACCCATGGAGACAAGTCGGCTGGGGACGATGTATTGAATCGGGACGCAATTTGAGTGATCCATCGTCATTAGGTGGCCCTGAACGTTACAATTCACTATCAGTTTTTCGTCCCATTCGATAATCTAGATTCACAGCAGAACGGCCATAAGGTGCCCGAGGCAGCAATAGACCCATGGAGTCAACTCGGCTGGAGGACGATGTATTGAATCGGGACGCAATTTGAGTGATCCATCGTCATTAGGTGGCCGTGAACATTACAATTCACTATCAGTTTTTCGTCCCATTCGATAATCTAGACTCACAGCAGAACGGCCATAAGGTGCCCGTGGCAGCAATCGACCCATGGAGACAAGTCTGCTGGAGGACGATGTATTGAATCGGGACGCAATTTGAGTGATCCATCGTCATTAGGTGGCCCTGAACGTTACAATTCACTATTAGTTTTTCGTCCCATTCGATAATCTAGATTCACAGCAGAACGGCCATAAGGTGCCCGAGGCAGCAATAGACCCATGGAGTCAACTCGGCTGGAGGACGATGTATTGAATCGGGACGCAATTTGCGTGGTCCATCGTCATTAGGTGGCCCTGAATGTTACAATTCACTATCAGTTTTTCGTCCGATTCGAAAATCTTTGACTCACAGCAGAACGGCCATAAGGTGCCCGAGGCAGCAATAGACCCATGGAGTCAAGACGGCTGGAGGACGATGTATTGAATCGGGACGCAATTTGAGTGATCCATCGTCATTAGGAGGCCCTGAACGTTACAATTCACTATCAGTTTTTCGTCCGATTCGAAAATCTTTGAGTCACAGCAGGCCTGCCATAAGGTGCCCGAGGCAGCAATAGACCCATGGAGACAAGTCGGCTGGGGACGATGTATTGAATCGGGACGCAATTTGAGTGATCCATCGTCATTAGGTGGCCCTGAACGTTACAATTCACTATCAGTTTTTCGTCCCATTCGATAATCTAGATTCACAGCAGAACGGCCATAAGGTGCCCGAGGCAGCAATAGACGCATAGAGACAAGTCTGCTGGAGGACGATGTATTGAATCGGGACGCAATTTGAGTGATCCATCGTCATTAGGAGGCCCTGAACGTTACAATTCACTATCAGTTTTTCGTCCCATTCGATAATCTAGACTCACACCAGAACGGCCATAAGGTGCCCGTGGCAGCAATCGACCCATGGAGACAAGTCTGCTGGAGGACGGTGTATTGAATCGGGACGCAATTTGAGTGATCCATCGTCATTAGGTGGCCCTGAACGTTACAATTCACTATCAGTTTTTCGTCCGATTCGAAAATCTTTGACTCACAGCAGAACGGCCATAAGGTGCCCGAGGCAGCAATAGACGCATAGAGACAAGTCTGCTGGAGGACGATGTATTGAATCGGGACGCAATTTGAGTGTTCCATCGTCATTAGGAGGCCCTGAACGTTACAATTCACTATCAGTTTTTCGTCCGATTCGAAAATCTTTGAGTCACAGCAGGCCTGCCATAAGGTGCCCGAGGCAGCAATAGACCCATGGAGACAAGTCGGCTGGGGACGATGTATTGAATCGGGACGCAATTTGAGTGATCCATCGTCATTAGGTGGCCCTGAACGTTACAATTCACTATCAGTTTTTCGTCCCATTCGATAATCTAGATTCACAGCAGAACGGCCATAAGGTGCCCGAGTCAACTCGGCTGGAGGACGATGTATTGAATCGGGACGCAATTTGCGTGGTCCATCGTCATTAGGTGGCCCTGAATGTTACAATTCACTATCAGTTTTTCGTCCGATTCGAAAATCTTTGACTCACAGCAGAACGGCCATAAGGTGCCCGAGGCAGCAATAGACGCATAGAGACAAGTCTGCTGGAGGACGATGAATTGAATCGGGACGCAATTTGAGTGTTCCATCGTCATTAGGAGGCCCTGAACGTTACAATTCACTAACAGTTTTTCGTCCGATTCGAAAATCTTTGAGTCGCAGCAGGCCTGCCATAAGGTAACCGAGGCAGGAATAGACCCATGGAGACAAGTCTGCTGGAGGACGATGTATTTAATCGGGACGCAATTTGAGTGATCTATCGTCATTAGGTGGCCCAAACGTTACAATTCACTATCAGTTTTTCATCCCATTCTATAATCTAGACTCACACCAGAACGGCCATAAGGTGCCCGAGGCCGCAATTGTCCCATGGAGTCAAGTCGGCTGGGGACGATGTATTGAATCGGGACGCAATTTGAGTGATCCATCGTCATTAGGTGGCCCTGAACGTTACAATTCACTATCAGTTTTTCGTCCGATTCGAAAATCTTTGACTCACTGCAGAACGGCCATTAGGTGCCCGAGGCAGCAATAGACCCATGGAGACAAGTCTGCTGGAGGACGATGTATTGAATCGGGACGCAATTTGAGTGATCCATCGTCATTAGGAGGCCCTGAACGTTACAATTCACTATCAGTTCTTCGTCCCATTCGATAATCTAGTCTCACAGCAGAACGGCCATAAGGTGCCCGAGGCAGCAATAGACCCATGGAGTCCAGTCGGCTGGAGGATGATGTATTGAATCGGGACGCAATTTGAGTGATCCATCGTCATTAGGAGGCCCTGGACGTTACAATTCACTATCTGTATTTCGTCCCATTCGATAATCTAGACTCACAGCAGAACGGCCATAAGGTGCCCGAGGCAGCAATAGACCCATGGAGTCAAGTAGGCTGGAGGACGATGTATTGAATCGGGACGCAATTTGAGTGATCCATCGTCATTAGGTGCCCCTGTACGTTACAATTCACTATCAGTTTTTCGTCCGATTCGAAAATCTTTGACTCACAGCAGAACGGCCATAAGGTGCCCGAGGCAGCAATAGACGCATAGAGACAAGTCTGCTGGAGGACGATGTATTGAATCGGGACGCAATTTGAGTGTTCCATCGTCATTAGGAGGCCCTGAACGTTACAATTCACCATCAGTTTTTCGTCCGATTCGAAAATCTTTGAGTCACAGCAGGCCTGCCATAAGGTGCCAGAGGCAGCAATAGACCCATGGAGACAAGTCTGCTGGAGGACGATGTATTGAATCGAGACGCAATTTGAGTGATCTATCGTCATTAGGTGGCCCTGAACGTTACAATTCACTATCAGTTTTTCATCCCATTCTATAATCTAGACTCACAGCAGAACGGCCATAAGGTGCCCGAGGCAGCAATAGTCCCATGGAGTCAAGTCGGCTGGGGACGATGTATTGAATCGGGACGCAATTTGAGTGATCCATCGTCATTAGGTGGCCCTGAACGTTACAATTCAATATCAGTTTTTCGTCCCATTCGATAATCTAGATTCACAGCAGAACGGCCATAAGGTGCCCGAGGCAGCACTAGACCCATGGAGTCAACTCGGCTGGAGGACGATGTATTGAATCGGGACGCAATTTGCGTGGTCCATCGTCATTAGGTGGCCCTGAATGTTACAATTCACTATCAGTTTTTCGTCCGATTCGAAAATCTTTGACTCACAGCAGATCGGCCATTAGGTGCCCGAGGCAGCAATCGACCCATGGAGACAAGTCTGCTGGAGGACGATGTATTGAATTGGGACGCAATTTGAGTGATCCATCGTCATTAGGAGGCCCTGAACGTTACAATTAACTAACAGTTTTTCGTCCCATTCGATAATTTAGACTCACAGCAGAACGGCCATAAGGTGCCCGAGGCATCAATAGACCCATGGAGTCAAGTCGGCTGGAGGACGATGTATTGAATCGGGACGCAATTTGAGTGATCCATCGTCATTAGGAGGCCCTGAACGTTACAATTCACTATCAGTTTTTCGTCCGATTCGAAAATCTTTGAGTCACAGCAGGCCTGCCATAAGGTGCCCGAGGCAGCAATAGACCCATGGAGACAAGTCTGCTGGAGGACGATGTATTGAATCGGGACGCAATTTGAGTGTTCCATCGTCATTAGGTGGCCCTGAACGTTACAATTCACTATCAGTTTTTCATCCCATTCTATAATCTAGACTCACAGCAGAACGGCCTTAAGGTGCCCGAGGCAGCAATAGTCCCATGGAGTCAAGTCGGCTAGTGGACGATGTACTGAATCGGGACGCAATTTGTGTCTTCCATCGTCATTAGGTGGCCCTGAATGTTACAAATCACTATCAGTTTTTCGTCCGATTCGAAAATCTTTGACTCACAGCAGAACGGCCATAAGGTGCCCGAGGCAGCAATAGACGCATAGAGACAAGTCTGCTGGAGGACGATGTATTGAATCGGGACGCAATTTGAGTGTTCCATCGTCATTAGGAGGCCCTGAACGTTACAATTCACTATCAGTTTTTCGTCCGATTCGAAAATCTTTGAGTCACAGCAGGCCTGCCATAAGGTGCCCGAGGCAGCAATAGAGCCATGGAGACAAGTCTGCTGGAGGACGATGTATTGAATCGGGACGCAATTTGAGTGATCTATCGTCATTAGGTGGCCCTAAACGTTACAATTCACTATCAGTATTTCATCCCATTCTATAATCTAGACTCACAGCAGAACGGCCATAAGGTGCCCGAGGCAGCAATAGTCCCATGGAGTCAAGTCGGCTGGGGACGATGTATTGAATCGGGACGCAATTTGAGTGGTCCATCGTCATTAGGTGGCCCCGAACGTTACAATTCAATATCAGTTTTTCGTCCCATTCGATAATCTAGATTCACAGCAGAACGGCCATAAGGTGCCCGAGGCAGCAATAGACCCATGGAGTCAACTCGGCTGGAGGACGATGTATTGAATCGGGACGCAATTTGAGTGTTCCATCGTCATTAGGAGGCCCTGAACGTTACAATTCACTTTCAGTTTTTCGTCCGATTCGAAAATCTTTCAGTCACAGCAGGCCTGCCATAAGGTTCCCGAGGCAGCAATAGACCCATGGAGACAAGTCTGCTGGAGGACGATGTATTGAATCGGGACGCAATTTGAGTGATCTATCGTCATTAGGTGGCCCTAAACGTTACAATTCACTATCAGTTTTTCATCCCATTCTATAATCTAGACTCACAGCAGAACGGCCATAAGGTGTCCGAGGCAGCAATAGTCCCATGGAGTCAAGTCGGCTGGGGACGATGTATTGAATCGGGACGCAATTTGAGTGATCCATCGTCATTAGGTGGCCCTGAACGTTACAATTCACTATCAGTTTTTCGTCCCATTCGATTATCTAGACTCACAGCAGAACGGCCATAAGGTGCCCGAGGCAGCAATAGACGCATAGAGACAAGTCTGCTGGAGGACGATGTATTGAATCGGGACGCAATTTGAGTGTTCCATCGTCATTAGGAGGCCCTGAACGTTACAATTCACTATCAGTTTTTCGTCCGATTCGAAAATCTTTGAGTCACAGCAGGCCTGCCATAAGGTAACCGAGGCAGGAATAGACCCATGGAGACAAGTCTGCTGGAGGACGATGTATTGAATCGGGACGCAATTTGAGTGATCTATCGTCATTATGTGGCCCTAAACGTTACAATTCACTATCAGTTTTTCATCCCATTCTATAATCTAGACTCACACCAGAACGGCCATAAGGTGCCCGAGGCCGCAATAGTCCCATGGAGTCAAGTCGGCTGGGGACGATGTATTGAATCGGGACGCAATTTGAGTGATCCATCGTCATTAGGTGGCCCTGAACGTTACAATTCACTATCAGTTTTTCGTCCGATTCGAAAGTCTTTGACTCACTGCAGAACGGCCATTAGGTGCCCGAGGCAGCAATAGACCCATGGAGACAAGTCTGCTGGAGGACGATGTATTGAATCGGGACGCAATTTGAGTGATCCATCGTCATTAGGAGGCCCTGAACGTTACAATTCACTATCAGTTTTTCGTCCCATTCGATAATCTAGACTCACAGCAGAACGGCCATAAGGTGCCCGAGGCAGCAATAGACCCATGGAGTCCAGTCGGCTGGAGGACGATGTATTGAATCGGGACGCAATTTGAGTGATCCATCGTCATTAGGAGGCCCTGAACGTTACAATTCACTATCAGTATTTCGTCCCATTCGATAATCTAGACTCACAGCAGAACGGCCATAAGGTGCCCGAGGCAGCAATAGACCCATGGAGTCAAGTCGGCTGGAGGACGATGTATTGAATCGGGACGCAATTTGGGTGATCCATCGTCATTAGGTGCCCCTGAACGTTACAATTCACTATCAGTTTTTCGTCCGATTCGAAAATCTTTGACTCACAGCAGAACGGCCATAAGGTGCCCGAGGCAGCAATAGACGCATAGAGACAAGTCTGCTGGAGGACGATGTATTGAATCGGGACGCAATTTGAGTGTTCCATCGTCATTAGGAGGCCCTGAACGTTACAATTCACCATCAGTTTTTCGTCCGATTCGAAAATCTTTGAGTCACAGCAGGCCTGCCATAAGGTGCCAGAGGCAGCAATAGACCCATGGAGACAAGTCTGCTGGAGGACGATGTATTGAATCGGGACGCAATTTGAGTGATCCATCGTCATTAGGAGGCCCTGAACGTTACAATTCACTATCAGTTTTTCGTCCCATTCGATAATCTAGACTCACAGCAGAACGGCCATAAGGTGCCCGAGGCAGCAATAGACCCATGGAGTCCAGTCGGCTGGAGGACGATGTATTGAATCGGGACGCAATTTGAGTGATCCATCGTCATTAGGAGGCCCTGAACGTTACAATTCACTATCAGTTTTTTGTCCCATTCGATAATCTAGACTCACAGCAGAACGGCCATAAGGTGCCCGAGGCAGCAATAGACCCTTGGCGTCAAGTCGGCTGGAGAACGATGTATTGAATCGGGACGCAATTTGAGTGATCCATCGTCATTAGGTGGCCCTGAACGTTACAATTCACTATCAGTTTTTCGTCCCATTCGATAATCTAGACTCACAGCAGAACGGCCATAAGGTGCCCGAGGCAGCAATAGACCCATGGAGACAAGTCCGCTGGAGGACGATGTATTGAATCGGGACGTAATTTGAGTGATCCATCGTCATTAGGAGGCCCTGAACGTTACAATTCACTATCGGTTTTTCATCCCATTCGATAATCTAGACTCACAGCAGAACGGCCATAAGGTGCCCGAGGCAGCAATAGACCCATGGAGTCAAGTCGGCTGGAGGACGATGTATTGAATCGGGACACAATGTGAGTGATCCATCGTCATTAGGTGGCCCTGAACGTTACAATTCACTATCAGTTTTTCGTCCCATTCGATAATCTAGACTCACAGCAGAACGGCCATAAGGTGCCCGAGGCAGCAATAGACCCATGGAGTCAAGTCGGCTGGAGGACGATGTATTGAATCGGGACGCAATTTGAGTGATCCATCGTCATTAGGAGGCCCTGAACGTTACAATTCACTATCAGTATTTCGTCCCATTCGATAATCTAGACTCACAGCAGAACGGCCATAAGGTGCCCGAGGCAGCAATAGACCCATGGAGTCAAGTCGGCTGGAGGACGATGTATTGAATCGGGACGCAATTTGGGTGATCCATCGTCATTAGGTGCCCCTGAACGTTACAATTCACTATCAGTTTTTCGTCCGATTCGAAAATCTTTGACTCACAGCAGAACGGCCATAAGGTGCCCGAGGCAGCAATAGACGCATAGAGACAAGTCTGCTGGGGGACGATGTATTGAATCGGGACGCAATTTGAGTGTTCCATCGTCATTAGGAGGCCCTGAACGTTACAATTCACCATCAGTTTTTCGTCCGATTCGAAAATCTTTGAGTCACAGCAGGCCTGCCATAAGGTGCCAGAGGCAGCAATAGACCCATGGAGACAAGTCTGCTGGAGGACGATATATTGAATCGAGACGCAATTTGAGTGATCTATAGTCATTAGGTGGCCCTGAACGTTACAATTCACTATCAGTTTTTCATCCCATTCTATAATCTAGACTCACAGCAGAACGGCCATAAGGTGCCCGAGGCAGCAATAGTCCCATGGAGTCAAGTCGGCTGGGGACGATGTAATGAATCGGGACGAAATTTTAGTGATCCATCGTCATTAGGTGGCCCTGAACGTTACAATTCAATATCAGTATTTCGTCCCATTCGATAATCTAGATTCACAGCAGAACGGCCATAAGGTGCCCGAGGCAGCAATAGACCCATGGAGTCAACTCGGCTGGAGGACGATGTATTGAATCGGGACGCAATTTGCGTGGTCCATCGTCATTAGGTGGCCCTGAATGTTACAATTCACTATCAGTTTTTCGTCCGATTCGAAAATCTTTGACTCACAGCAGATCGGCCATTAGGTGCCCGAGGCGGCAATCGACCCATGGAGACAAGTCTGCTGGAGGACGATGTATTGAATTGGGACGCTATTTGAGTGATCCATCGTCATTAGGAGGCCCTGAACGTTACAATTAACTATCAGTTTTTCGTCCCATTCGATAATCTAGACTCACAGCAGAACGGCCATAAGGTGCCCGAGGCAGCAATAGACCCATGGAGTCAAGTCGGCTGGAGGACGATGTATTGAATCGGGACGCAATTTGAGTGATCCATCGTCATTAGGAGGCCCTGAACGTTACAATTCACTATCAGTTTTTCGTCCGATTCGAAAATCTTTGAGTCACAGCAGGCCTGCCATAAGGTGCCCGAGGCAGCAATAGACCCATGGAGACAAGTCTGCTGGAGGACGATGTATTGAATCGGGACGCAATTTGAGTGTTCCATCGTCATTAGGTGGCCCTGAACGTTACAATTCACTATCAGTTTTTCATCCCATTCTATAATCTAGACTCACAGCAGAACGGCCATAAGGTGCCCGAGGCAGCAATAGTCCCATGGAGTCAAGTCGGCTAGTGGACGATGTACTGAATCGGGACGCAATTTGTGTGGTCCATCGTCATTAGGTGGCCCTGAATGTTACAAATCACTATCATTTTTTCGTCCGATTCGAAAATCTTTGACTCACAGCAGAACGGCCATAAGGTGCCCGAGGCAGCAATAGACCCATGAAGTCAAGTCTGCTGGAGGACGATGTATTGAATCAGGACGCAATTTGAGTGATCCATCGTCATTAGGTGGCCCTGAACGTTACAATTCACTATCAGTTTTTCGTCCCATTCGATAATCTAGACTCACAGCAGAACGGCCATAAGGTGCCCGAGGCACATTAGACCCATGGAGTCAAGTCGGCTGGAGGACGATGTATTGAATCGGGACGCAATTAGGGAGATCCATCGTCATTAGGAGGCCCTGAACGTTACAATTCGCTATCAGTTTTTCGTCCCATTCGATAATCTAGACTCACAGCAGAACGGCCATAAGGTGCCCGAGGCAGCAATCGACCCATGGAAACAAGTCTGCTGGAGGACGATGTATTGAATCGGGACGCAATTTGAGAGATCCATCGTCATTAGGTGGCCCTGTAAGTTACAATTCACTATCAGTTTTTCGTCCGATTCGAAAATCTTTGACTCACAGCAGAACGGCCATAAGGTGCCCGAGGCAGCAATAGACCCATGGAGACAAGTCGGCTGGAGGACGATGTATTGAATCGGGACGCAATTTGAGTGATCTATCGTCATTAGGTGGCCCTGAACGTTACAATTCACTATCAGTTTTTCATCCCATTCTATAATCTAGACTCACAGAAGAACGGCCATAAGGTGCCCGAGGCAGCAATAGTCTCATGGAGACAAGTCTGCTGGGGACGATGTATTGAATCGGGACGCAATTTGAGTGATCCATCGTCATTAGGTGGCCCTGAACGTTACAATTCACTATCAGTTTTTCGTCCGATTCGAAAATGTTTGACTCACAGCAGAACGGCCATAAGGTGCCCGAGGCAGAAATAGACCCATTGAGTCAAGTCTGCTGGAGGACGATGTATTGAATCAGGACGCAATTTGAGTGATCCATCGTCATTAGGTGGCCCTGAACGTTATAATTCACTATCAGTTTTTCGTCCCATTCGATAATCTAGATTCACAGCAGAACGGCCATAAGGTGCCGAGGCAGCAATAGACCCATGGAGTCAACTCGGCTGGAGGACGATGTATTGAATCGGGACGCAATTTGCGTGGTCCATCGTCATTAGGTGGCCCTGAATGTTACAATTCACTATCAGTTTTTCGTCCGATTCGAAAATCTTTGACTCACAGCAGAACGGCCATTAGGTGCCCGAGGCAGCAATCGACCCATGGAGACAAGTCTGCTGGAGGACGATGTATTGAATCGGGACGCAATTTGAGTGATCCATCATCATTAGGAGGCCCTGAACGTTACAATTCACTATCAGTTTTTCGTCCCATTCAATAATCTAGACTCACAGCAGAACGGCCAGAAGGTGCCTGAGGCAGCAATAGACCCATGGAGTCAAGTCGGCTGGAGGACGATGTATTGAATCGGGACGCAATTTCAGTGATCCATCGTCATTAGGAGGCCCTGAACGTTACAATTCACTATCAGTTTTTCGTCCGATTCGAAAATCTTAGAGTCACAGCAGGCCTGCCATAAGGTGCCCGAGGCAGCAATAGACCCATGGAGACAAGTCTGCTGGAGGACGATGTATTGAATCGGGACGCAATTTGAGTGATCCATCGTCATTAGGTGGCCCTGAACGTTACAATTCACTATCAGTTTTTCATCCCATTCTATAATCTAGACTCACAGCAGAACGGCCATAAGGTGCCCGAGGTAGCAATAGTCCCATGGAGCCAAGTCGGCTAGTGGACGATGTACTGAATCGGGACGCAATTTGTGTGGTCCATCGTCATTAGGTGGCCCTGAATGTTACAATTCACTATCAGTTTTTCGTCCGATTCGAAAATCTTTGACTCACATCAGAACGGCCGTAAGGTGCCCGAGGCAGCAATCGACCCATGGAGACAAGTCTGCTGGAGGACGATGTATTGAATCAGGACGCAATTTGAGTGATCCATCGTCATTAGGTGGCCCTGAACGTTACAATTCACTATCAGTTTTTCGTCCCATTCGATAATCTACACTCACAGCAGAACGGCCATAAGGTGCCCGTGGCAGCAATCGACCCATGGAGACAAGTCTGCTGGAGGACGATGTATTGAATCGGGACGCAATTTGAGTGATCCATCGTCATTACGTGGCCCTGAACGTTACAATTCACTATCAGTTTTTCGTCCGATTCGAAAATCTTTGACTCACAGCAGAACGGCCATAAGGTGCCCGAGGCACCCATGGAGACAAGTCTGCTGGAGGACGATGTATTGAATCGAGACGCAATTTGAGTGATCTATCGTCATTAGGTGGCCCTGAACGTTACAATTCACTATCAGTTTTTCATCCCATTCTATAATCTAGACTCACAGCAGAACGGCCATAAGGTGCCCGAGGCAGCAATAGTCCCATGGAGTCAAGTCGGCTGGGGACGATGTATTGAATCGGGACGCAATTTGAGTGATCCATCGTCATTAGGTGGCCCTGAACGTTACAATTCAATATCAGTTTTTCGTCCCATTCGATAACCTAGATTCACAGCAGAATGGCCATAAGGTGCCCGAGGCAGCAATAGACCCATGGAGTCAACTCGGCTGGAGGACGATGTATTGAATCGGGACGCAATTGGCGTGGTCCATCGTCATTAGGTGGCCCTGAATGTTACAATTCACTATCAGTTTTTCGTCCGATTCGAAAATCTTTGACTCACAGCAGATCGGCCATTAGGTGCCCGAGGCAGCAATCGACCCATGGAGACAAGTCTGCTGGAGGACGATGTATTGAATTGGGACGCAATTTGAGTGATCCATCGTCATTAGGAGGCCCTGAACGTTACAATTCACTATCAGTTTTTCGTCCGATTCGAAAATCTTTGAGTCACAGCAGGCCTGCCGTAAGGTGCCCGAGGCAGCAATAGACCCATGGAGACAAGTCTGCTGGAGGACGATGTATTGAATCGGGACGCAATTTGAGTGTTCCATCGTCATTAGGTGGCCCTGAACGTTACAATTCACTATCAGTTTTTCATCCCATTCTATAATCTAGACTCACAGCAGAACGGCCATAAGGTGCCCGAGGCAGCAATAGACCCATGGAGTCAACTCGGCTGGAGGACGATGTATTGAATCGGGACGCAATTTGCGTGGTCCATCGTCATTAGGTGGCCCTGAATGTTACAATTCACTATCAGTTTTTCGTCCGATTCGAAAATCTGTGAGTCACAGCAGGCCTGCCATAAGGTGCCCGAGGCAGCAATACACCCATGGAGACAAGTCTGCTGGAGGACGATGTATTGAATCGGGACGCAATTTGAGTGTTCCATCGTCATTAGGAGGCCCTGAACGATACAATTCACTATCACTTTTTCGTCCGATTCGAAAATCTTTGACTCACAGCAGAACGGCCATAAGATGCCAAGGCAGCAATAGACCCATGGAGACATGTCCGCTGGAGGACGATGTATTGAATCGGGACGCAATTTGAGTGATCCATCGTCATTAGGTGGCCCTGAACGTTACAATTCACTATCAGTTTTTCATCCCATTCGATAATCTAGACTCACAGCAGAACGGCCATAAGGTGCCCGAGGCAGCAATAGACCCATGGAGTCAAGTCGGCTGGAGGACGATGTATTGAATCGGGACGCAATATGAGTGATCCATCGTCATTAGGTGGCCCTGAACGTTACAATTCACTTTCAGTTTTTCGTCCCATTCGATAATCTAGACACACAGCAGGCCTGCCATAAGGTGCCCGAGGCAGCAATAGACCCATGGAGACAAGTCTGCTGGAGGACGATGTATTGAATCGGGACGCAATTTGAGTGATCCATCGTCATTAGGTGACCCTGAACGTTACAATTCACCATCAGTTTTTGATCCGATTCTATAATCTAGACTCACAGCAGAACGGCCATAAGGTGCCCGAGGCAGCAATAGTCCCATGGAGTCAAGTCGGCTGGGGACGATGTATTGAATCGGGACGCAATTTGAGTGATCCATCGTCAGTAGGTGGCCCTGAACGTTACAATTCACTATTAGTTTTTCGTCCCAATCGATAATCTAGATTCACAGCAGAACGGCCATAAGGTGCCCGAGGCAGCAATAGACCCATGGAGTCAACTCGGCTGGAGGACGATGTATTCAATCGGGACGCAATTTGGGTGGACCATCGTCATTAGGTGGCCCTGAATGTTACAATTCACTATCAGTTTTTCGTCCGATTCGAAAATCTTTGACTCACAGCAGAACGGCCATTAGGTGCCCGAGGCAGCAATCGACCCATGGAGACAAGTCTGCTGGATGACGATGTATTGAATCGGGACGCAATTTGAGTGATCCATCGTCATTAGGAGGCCCCGAACGTTACAATTCACAATCAGTTTTTCGTCCCATTCGATAATCTAGACTCACAGCAGAACGGCCGTAAGGTGCCCGAGGCAGCAATAGTCCCATGGAGTCAAGTCGGCTGGGGACGATGTATTGAATCGGGACGCAATTTGAGTGATCCATCGTCATTAGGTGGCCCTGAACGTTACAATTCACTATTAATTTTTCGTCCCAATCGATAATCTAGATTCACAGCAGAACGGCCATAAGGTGCCCGAGGCAGCAATAGACCCATGGAGTCAACTCGGCTGGAGGACGATGTATTGAATCGGGACGCAATTTGCGTGGACCATCGTCATTAGGTGGCCCTGAATGTTACAATTCACTATCAGTTTTTCGTCCGATGCTAAAATCTTTGACTCACAGCAGAACGGCCATAAGGTGCCAAGGCAGCAATAGACCCATGGAGACATGTCCGCTGGAGGACGATGTATTGAATCGGGACGCAATTTGCGTGGTCCATCGTCATTAGGTGGCCCTGAATGTTACAATTCACCATCAGTTTTTCGTCCGATTCGAAAGTCTTTGACTCACAGCAGAACGGCCATTACGTGCCCGAGGCAGCAATAGACCAATGGAGACAAGTCCGCGGGAGGACGATGTATTGAATCGGGACGCAATTTGAGTGTTCCATCGTCATTAGGAGGCCCTGACCGTTCCAATTTACTATCAGTTTTTCGTCCGATTCGAAAATCTTTGATTCACAGCAGAACGGCCATAAGGTGCCCGAGGCAGCAATTGACCCATGGAGACAAGTCGGCTGGAGGACGATGTATTGAATCGGGACGCAATTTGAGTGATCCATCGTCATTAGGTTGCCCTGTAAGTTACTATTCACTATCAGTTTTTCGTCCCATTCGATACTCTAGACTCACAGCAGAACGGCCATAAGGTGCCTGAGGCAGCAATAGACCCATGGAATCAGGTCCGCTGGAGGACGATGTACTGAATCGGGACGCAATTTGTGTGGTCCATCGTCATTAGGTGGCCCTGAATGTTACAATTCACTATCAGTTTTTCGTCCGATGCTAAAATCTTTGACTCACAGCAGAACGGCCATAAGGTGCCCGAGGCAGCAATAGACGCAAGGAGACAAGTCTGCTGGAGGACCATGTATTGAATCGGGACGCAATTTGAGTGTTCCATCGTCATTAGGAGGCCCTGAAAGTTACAATTCACTATCAGTTTTTCGTCCGATTCGAAAATCTTTGACTCACAGCAGAACGGCCATAAGGTGCCCGAGGCAGCAATAGACGCATGGAGACAAGTCTGCTGGAGGACGATGTATTGAATCGGGACGCAATTTGATTGTTCAATCGTCATTAGGAGGCCCTGAACGTTACAATTCACTATCAGTTTTTCGTCCGATTCGAAAATCTTGACTCACAGCAGAACGGCCATAAGGTGCCCGAGGCAGCAATAGACCCATGGAGACAAGTCTGCTGGTCTACGATGTATTGAATCGGGACGCAATTTGAGTCATCCATCGTCATTAGGTGGCCCTGAGAGTTACAATTCACTATCAGTTTTTCGTCCGATTCGAAAATCTTTGACTCACAGCGGAACGGCCATAAGGTGCCCGAGGCAGCAATAGACCCATGGAGACAAGTCTGCTGGAGGACGATGCATTGAATCCTGACGCAATTTGAGTGATCCAACGTCATTAGGTGGCCCTGAATGTTACAATTCACTATCAGTTTTTCGTCCCATTCGATAATCTAGACTCACAGCATTACGGCCATAAGGTGCCCGAGGCAGCAATAGACCCATGGAGTCAGGTCGGCTGGAGGACGATGTACTGAATCGGGACGCAATTTGTGTGGTCGATCGTCATTAGGTGGCCCTGAATGTTACAATTCACTATCAGTTTTTCGTCCCATTCGATAATCTAGACTCTCAGCAGAACGGCCATAAGGTGCCCGAGGCAGCAATAGACCCATGGAGACAAGTCTGCTGGAGGACGATGTATTGAATCGGGACGCAATTTGAGTGTTCCATCGTCATTAGGAGGCCCTGAACGTTACAATTCACTATCAGTTTTTCGTCCGATTCGAAAATCTTTGAGTCACAGCTGGACTGCCATAAGGTGCCCGAGGCAGCAATAGACCCATGGAGACAAGTCTGCTGGAGGACGATGTATTGAATCGGGACGCAATTTGAGTGATCCATCGTCATTAGGTGGCCCTGTACGTTACAATTCACTGTCGGTTTTTCATCCCATTCGATAATCTAGACTCACAGCAGAACAGCCATAAGGTGCCCGAGGCAGCAATAGTCCCATGGAGTCAAGTCGGCTAGTGGACGATGTACTGAATCGGGACGCAATTTGTGTGGTCCATCGTCATTAGGTGGCCCTGAATGTTACAAATCACTATCAGGTTTTTCGTCCGATTCGAAAATCTTTGACTCACAGCAGAACGGCCATTAGGTGCCCGAGGCAGCAATCGACCCATGGAGACAAGTCTGCTGGAGGACGATGTATTGAGTCGGGACGCAATTTGAGTGATCCATCGTCATTAGGAGGCCCCGAACGTTACAATTCACAATCAGTTTTTCGTCCCATTCGATAATCTAGACTCACAGCAGAACGGCCGTAAGGTGCCCGAGGCAGCAATAGTCCCATGGAGTCAAGTCGGCTGGGGACGATGTATTGAATCGGGACGAAATTTGAGTGATCCATCGTCATAAGGTGGAACTGAACGTTACAATTCACTATTAGTTTTTCGTCCCATTCGATAATCTAGATTCACAGCAGAACGGCCATAAGGTGCCCGAGGCAGCAATAGACCGATGGAGTCAATTCGGCTGGAGGACGATGTATTGAATCGGGACGCAATTTGCGTGGTCCATCGTCATTAGATGGCCCTGAATGTTACAATTCACTATCAGTTTTTCGTCCGATTCGAAATTCTGTGAGTCACAGCAGGCCTGCCATAAGGTGCCCGAGGCAGCAATAGACCCATGGAGACAAGTCTGCTGGAGGACGATGTATTGAATCGGGACGCAATTTGAGTGTTCCATCGTCATTAGGAGGCCCTGAACGATACAATTCACTATCACTTTTTCGTCCGATTCGAAAATCTTTGACTCACAGCAGAACGGCCATATGGTGCCAAGGCAGCAATAGACCCATGGAGACATGTCCGCTGGAGGACGATGTATTGAATCGGGACGCAATTTGCGTGGTCCATCGTCATTAGGTGGCCCTGAATGTTACAATTCACCATCAGTTTTTCGTCCGATTCGAAAGTCTTTGAGTCACAGCAGGCCTGCCATAAGGTGCCCGAGGCAGCAATAGACCCATGGAGACAAGTCTGCTGGAGGACGATGTATTGAATCGATACGCAATTTGAGTGATCCATCGTCATTAGGTGGCCCTGAACGTTACAATTCACCATCAGTTTTTGATCCCATTCTATAATCTAGACTCACAGCAGAACGGCCATAAGGTGCCCGAGGCAGCAATAGTCCCATGGAGTCAAGTCGGCTGGGGACGATGTATTGAATCGGGACGCAATTTGAGTGATCCATCGTCAGTAGGTGGCCCTGAACGTTACAATTCACTATTAGTTTTTCGTCCCAATCGATAATCTAGATTCACAGCAGAACGGCCATAAGGTGCCCGAGGCAGCAATAGACCCATGGAGTCAAGTCGGCTGGAGGACGATGTATTGAATCGGGACGCAATTTTAGTGATCCATCGTCATTAGGTGGCCCTGAATGTTACAATTCACTATCAGTTTTTCGTCCGATTCGAAAATCTTTGACTCACAGCAGAACGGCCATTAGGTGCCCGAGGCAGCAATAGACCCATGGAGACAAGTCTGCTGGAGGACGATGTATTGAATCGGGACGCAATTTGAGTGATCCATCATCATTAGGAGGCCCTGAACGTTACAATTCACTATCAGTTTTTCGTCCCATTCGATAATCTAGACTCACAGCAGAACGGCCATAAGGTGCCCGAGGCAGCAATAGACCCATGGAGTCAAGTCGGCTGGAGGACGATGTATTGTATCGGGACGCAATTTGAGTGATCCATCGTCATTAGGAGGCCCTGAACGTTACAATTCACTATCAGTATTTCGTCCCATTCGATAATCTAGACTCACAGCAGGCCTGCCATAAGGTGCCCGAGGCAGCAATAGACCCATGGAGACAAGTCGGCTGGGGACGATGTATTGAATCGGGACGCAATTTGAGTGATCCATCGTCATTAGGTGGCCCTGAACGTTACAATTCACTATCAGTTTTTCGTCCCATTCGATAATCTAGATTCACAGCAGAACGGCCATAAGGTGCCCGAGGCAGCAATAGACCCATGGAGTCAAGTCGGCTGGAGGACGATGTATTGAATCGGGACGCAATTTGAGTGATCCATCGTCATTAGGTGCCCCTGTACGTTACAATTCACTATCAGTTTTTCGTCCGATTCGAAAATCTTTGACTCACAGCAGAACGGCCATAAGGTGCCCGAGGCAGCAATAGACGCATAGAGACAAGTCTGCTGGAGGACGATGTATTGAATCGGGACGCAATTTGAGTGTTCCATCGTCATTAGGAGGCCCTGAACGTTACAATTCACCATCAGTTTTTCGTCCGATTCGAAAATCTTTGAGTCACAGCAGGCCTGCCATAAGGTGCCAGAGGCAGCAATAGACCCATGGAGACAAGTCTGCTGGAGGACGATGTATTGAATCGAGACGCAATTTGAGTGATCTATCGTCATTAGGTGGCCCTGAACGTTACAATTCACTATCAGTTTTTCATCCCATTCTATAATCTAGACTCACAGCAGAACGGCCATAAGGTGCCCGAGGCAGCAATAGTCCCATGGAGTCAAGTCGGCTGGGGACGATGTATTGAATCGGGACGCAATTTGAGTGATCCATCGTCATTAGGTGGCCCTGAACGTTACAATTCAATATCAGTTTTTCGTCCCATTCGATAATCTAGATTCACAGCAGAACGGCCATAAGGTGCCCGAGGCAGCAATAGACCCATGGAGTCAACTCGGCTGGAGGACGATGTATTGAATCGGGACGCAATTTGCGTGGTCCATCGTCATTAGGTGGCCCTGAATGTTACAATTCACTATCAGTTTTTCGTCCGATTCGAAAATCTTTGACTCACAGCAGATCGGCCATTAGGTGCCCGAGGCAGCAATCGACCCATGGAGACAAGTCTGCTGGAGGACGATGTATTGAATTGGGACGCAATTTGAGTGATCCATCGTCATTAGGAGGCCCTGAACGTTACAATTAACTATCAGTTTTTCGTCCCATTCGATAATCTAGACTCACAGCAGAACGGCCATAAGGTGCCCGAGCCAGCAATAGACCCATGGAGTCAAGTCGGCTGGAGGACGATGTATTGAATCGGGACGCAATTTGAGTGATCCATCGTCATTAGGAGGCCCTGAACGTTACAATTCACTATCAGTTTTTCGTCCGATTCGAAAATCTTTGATTCACAGCAGAACGGCCATAAGGTGCCCGAGGCAGCAATAGACGCATAGAGACAAGTCTGCTGGAGGACGATGTATTGAATCGGGACGCAATTTGAGTGTTCCATCGTCATTAGGAGGCCCTGAACGTTACAATTCACTATCAGTTTTTCGTCCGATTCGAAAATCTTTGAGTCACAGCAGGCCTGCCATAAGGTGCCCGAGGCAGCAATAGAGCCATGGAGACAAGTCTGCTGGAGGACGATGTATTGAATCGGGACGCAATTTGAGTGATCTATCGTCATTAGGTGGCCCTAAACGTTACAATTCACTATCAGTATTTCATCCCATTCTATAATCTAGACTCACAGCAGAACGGCCATAAGGTGCCCGAGGCAGCAATAGTCCCATGGAGTCAAGTCGGCTGGGGACGATGTATTGAATCGGGACGCAATTTGAGTGGTCCATCGTCATTAGGTGGCCCTGAACGTTACAATTCAATATCAGTTTTTCGTCCCATTCGATAATCTAGATTCACAGCAGAACGGCCATAAGGTGCCCGAGGCAGCAATAGACCCATGGAGTCAACTCGGCTGGAGGACGATGTATTGAATCGGGACGCAATTTGAGTGTTCCATCGTCATTAGGAGGCCCTGAACGTTACAATTCACTATCAGTTTTTCGTCCGATTCGAAAATCTTTGAGTCACAGCAGGCCTGCCATAAGGTGCCCGAGGCAGCAATAGACCCATGGAGACAAGTCGGCTGGGGACGATGTATTGAATCGGGACGCAATTTGAGTGATCCATCGTCATTAGGTGGCCCTGAACGTTACAATTCACTATCAGTTTTTCGTCCCATTCGATAATCTAGATTCACAGCAGAACGGCCATAAGGTGCCCGAGGCAGCAATAGACCCATGGAGTCAACTCGGCTGGAGGACGATGTATTGAATCGGGACGCAATTTGCGTGGTCCATCGTCATTAGGTGGCCCTGAATGTTACAATTCACTATCAGTTTTTCGTCCGATTCGAAAATCTTTGACTCACAGCAGAACGGCCATAAGGTGCCCGAGGCAGCAATAGACGCATAGAGACAAGTCTGCTGGAGGACGATGTATTGAATCGGGACGCAATTTGAGTGTTCCATCGTCATTAGGAGGCCCTGAACGTTACAATTCACTATCAGTTTTTCGTCCGATTCGAAAATCTTTGAGTCACAGCAGGCCTGCCATAAGGTAACCGAGGCAGGAATAGACCCATGGAGACAAGTGTGCTGGAGGACGATGTATTGAATCGGGACGCAATTTGAGTGATCTATCGTCATTAGGTGGCCCTAAACGTTACAATTCACTATCAGTTTTTCATCCCATTCTATAATCTAGACTCACACCAGAACGGCCATAAGGTGCTCGAGGCCGCAATAGTCTTATGGAGTCAAGTCGGCTGGGGACGATGTATTGAATCGGGACGCAATTTGAGTGATCCATCGTCATTAGGTGGCCCTGAACGTTACAATTCACTATCAGTTTTTCGTCCGATTCGAAAGTCTTAGACTCACTGCAGAACGGCCATTAGGTGCCCGAGGCAGCAATAGACCCATGGAGACAAGTCTGCTGGAGGACGATGTATTGAATCGGGACGCAATTTGAGTGATCCATCGTCATTAGGAGGCCCTGAACGTTACAATTCACTATCAGTTTTTCGTCCCATTCGATAATCTAGACTCACAGCAGAACGGCCATAAGGTGCCCGAGGCAGCAATAGACCCATGGAGTCCAGTCGGCTGGAGGACGATGTATTGAATCGGGACGCAATTTGAGTGATCCATCGTCATTAGGAGGCCCTGAACGTTACAATTCACTATCAGTATTTCGTCCCATTCGATAATCTAGACTCACAGCAGAACGGCCATAAGGTGCCCGAGGCAGCAATAGACCCATGGAGTCAAGTCGGCTGGAGGACGATGTATTGAATCGGGACGCAATTTGAGTGATCCATCGTCATTAGGTGCCCCTGAACGTTACAATTCACTATCAGTTTTTCGTCCGATTCGAAAATCTTTGACTCACAGCAGAACGGCCATAAGGTGCCCGAGGCAGCAATAGACGCATAGAGACAAGTCTGCTGGAGGACGATGTATTGAATCGGGACGCAATTTGAGTGTTCCATCGTCATTAGGAGGCCCTGAACGTTACAATTCACCATCAGTTTTTCGTCCGATTCGAAAATCTTTGAGTCACAGCAGGCCTGCCATAAGGTGCCAGAGGCAGCAATAGACCCATGGAGACAAGTCTGCTGGAGGACGATGTATTGAATCGAGACGCAATTTGAGTGATCTATCGTCATTAGGTGGCCCTGAACGTTACAATTCACTATCAGTTTTTCATCCCATTCTATAATCTAGACTCACAGCAGAACGGCCATAAGGTGCCCGAGGCAGCAATAGTCCCATGGAGTCAAGTCGGCTGGGGACGATGTATTGAATCGGGACGAAATTTTAGTGATCCATCGTCATTAGGTGGCCCTGAACGTTACAATTCAATATCAGTATTTCGTCCCATTCGATAATCTAGATTCACAGCAGAACGACCATAAGGTGCCCGAAGCAGCAATAGACCCATGGAGTCAACTCGGCTGGAGGACGATGTATTGAATCGGGACACAATTTGCGTGGTCCATCGTCATTAGGTGGCCCTGAATGTTACAATTCACTATCAGTTTTTCGTCCGATTCGAAAATCTTTGACTCACAGCAGATCGGCCATTAGGTGCCCGAGGCGGCAATCGACCCATGGAGACAAGTCTGCTGGAGGACGATGTATTGAATTGCGACGCAATTTGAGTTATCCATCGTCATTAGGAGGCCCTGAACGTTACAATTAACTATCAGTTTTTCGTCCCATTCGATAATCTAGACTCACAGCAGAACGGCCATAAGGTGCCCGAGGCAGCAATAGACCCATGGAGTCAAGTCGGCTGGAGGACGATGTATTGAATCGGGACGCAATTTGAGTGATCCATCGTCATTAGGAGGCCCTGAACGTTACAATTCACTATCAGTTTTTCGTCCGATTCGAAAATCTTTGAGTCACAGCACGCCTGCCATAAGGTGCCCGAGGCAGCAATAGACCCATGGAGACAAGTCTGCTGGAGGACGATGTATTGAATCGGGACGCAATTTGAGTGTTCCATCGTCATTAGGTGGCCCTGAATGTTACAAATCACTATCATTTTTTCGTCCGATTCGAAAATCTTTGACTCACAGCAGAACGGCCATAAGGTGCCCGAGGCAGCAATAGACCCATGAAGTCAAGTCTGCTGGAGGACGATGTATTGAATCAGGACGCAATTTGAGTGATCCATCGTCATTAGGTGGCCCTGAACGTTACAATTCACTATCAGTTTTTCGTCCCATTCGATAATCCAGACTCACAGCAGAACGGCCATAAGGTGCCCGAGGCACAATAGACCCATGGAGTCAAGTCGGCTGGAGGACGATGTATTGAATAGGGACGCAATTTGGGAGATCCATCGTCATTAGGAGGCCCTGAACGTTACAATTCGCTATCAGTTTTTCGTCCCATTCGATAATCTAGACTCACAGCAGAACGGCCATAAGGTGCCCGAGGCAGCAATCGACCCATGGAAACAAGTCTGCTGGAGGACGATGTATTGAATCGGGACGCAATTTGAGAGATCCATCGTCATTAGGTGGCCCTGTAAGTTACAATTCACTATCAGTTTTTCGTCCGATTCGAAAATCTTTGACTCACAGCAGAACGGCCATAAGGTGCCCGAGGCAGCAATAGACCCATGGAGACAAGTCGGCTGGAGGACGATGTATTGAATCGGGACGCAATTTGAGTGATCTATCGTCATTAGGTGGCCCTGAACGTTACAATTCACTATCAGTTTTTCATCCCATTCTATAATCTAGACTCACAGAAGAACGGCCATAAGGTGCCCGAGGCAGCAATAGTCTCATGGAGACAAGTCTGCTGGGGACGATGTATTGAATCGGGACGCAATTTGAGTGATCCATCGTCATTAGGTGGCCCTGAACGTTACAATTCACTATCAGTTTTTCGTCCGATTCGAAAATCTTTGACTCACAGCAGAACGGCCATAAGGTGCCCGAGGCAGAAATAGACCCATTGAGTCAAGTCTGCTGGAGGACGATGTATTGAATCAGGACGCAATTTGAGTGATCCATCGTCATTAGGTGGCCCTGAACGTTATAATTCACTATCAGTTTTTCGTCCCATTCGATAATCTAGATTCACAGCAGAACGGCCATAAGGTGCCGAGGCAGCAATAGACCCATGGAGTCAACTCGGCTGGAGGACGATGTATTGAATCGGGACGCAATTTGCGTGGTCCATCGTCATTAGGTGGCCCTGAATGTTACAATTCACTATCAGTTTTTCGTCCGATTCGAAAATCTTTGACTCACAGCAGAACGGCCATTAGGTGCCCGAGGCAGCAATCGACCCATGGAGACAAGTCTGCTGGAGGACGATGTATTGAATCGGGACGCAATTTGAGTGATCCATCGTCATTAGGAGGCCCTGAACGTTACAATTCACTATCAGTTTTTCGTCCCATTCATTAATCTAGACTCACAGCAGAACGGCCATAAGGTGCCCGAGGCAGCAATAGACCCATGGAGTCAAGTCGGCTGGAGGACGATGTATTGAATCGGGACGCAATTTGAGTGATCCATCGTCATTAGGAGGCCCTGAACGTTACAATTCACTATCAGTTTTTCGTCCGATTCGAAAATCTTAGAGTCACAGCAGGCCTGCCATAAGGTGCCCGAGGCAGCAATAGACCCATGGAGACAAGTCTGCTGGAGGACGATGTATTGAATCGGGACGCAATTTGAGTGATCCATCGTCATTAGGTGGCCCTGAACGTTACAATTCACTATCAGTTTTTCATCCCATTCTATAATCTAGACTCACAGCAGAACGGCCATAAGGTGCCCGAGGTAGCAATAGTCCCATGGAGCCAAGTCGGCTAGTGGACGATGTACTGAATCGGGACGCAATTTGTGTGGTCCATCGTCATTAGGTGGCCCTGAATGTTACAATTCACTATCAGTTTTTCGTCCGATTCGAAAATCATTGACTCACATCAGAACGGCCGTAAGGTGCCCGAGGCAGCAATCGACCCATGGAGACAAGTCTGCTGGAGGACGATGTATTGAATCAGGACGCAATTTGAGTGATCCATCGTCATTAGGTGGCCCTGAACGTTACAATTCACTATCAGTTTTTCGTCCCATTCGATAATCTAGACTCACAGCAGAACGGCCATAAGGTGCCCGTGGCAGCAATCGACCCATGGAGACAAGTCTGCTGGAGGACGATGTATTGAATCGGGACGCAATTTGAGTGATCCATCGTCATTACGTGGCCCTGAACGTTACAATTCACTATCAGTTTTTCGTCCGATTCGAAAATCTTTGACTCACAGCAGAACGGCCATAAGGTGCCCGAGGCACCCATGGAGACAAGTCTGCTGGAGGACGATGTATTGAATCGAGACGCAATTTGAGTGATCTATCGTCATTAGGTGGCCCTGAACGTTACACTTCACTATCAGTTTTTCATCCCATTCTATAATCTAGACTCACAGCAGAACGGCCATAAGGTGCCCGAGGCAGCAATAGTCCCATGGAGTCAAGTCGGCTGGGGACGATGTATTGAATCGGGACGCAATTTGAGTGATCCATCGTCATTAGGTGGCCCTGAACGTTACAATTCAATATCAGTTTTTCGTCCCATTCGATAATCTAGATTCACAGCAGAATGGCCATAAGGTGCCCGAGGCAGCAATAGACCCATGGAGTCAACTCGGCTGGAGGACGATGTATTGAATCGAGACGCAATTGGCGTGGTCCATCGTCATTAGGTGGCCCTGAATGTTACAATTCACTATCAGATTTTCGTCCGATTCGAAAATCTTTGACTCACGGCAGATCGGCCATTAGGTGCCCGAGGCAGCAATCGACCCATGGAGACAAGTCTGCTGGAGGACGATGTATTGAATTGGGACGCAATTTGAGTGATCCATCGTCATTAGGAGGCCCTGAACGTTACAATTCACTATCAGTTTTTCGTCCGATTCGAAAATCTTTGAGTCACAGCAGGCCTGCCATAAGGTGCCCGAGGCAGCAATAGACCCATGGAGACAAGTCTGCTGGAGGACGATGTATTGAATCGGGACGCAATTTGAGTGTTCCATCGTCATTAGGTGGCCCTGAACGTTACAATTCACTATCAGTTTTTCATCCCATTCTATAATCTAGACCCACAGCAGAACGGCCATAAGGTGCCCGAGGCAGCAATAGACCCATGGAGTCAACTCGGCTGGACGACGATGTATTGAATCGGGACGCAATTTGCGTGGTCCATCGACATTAGGTGGCCCTGAATGTTACAATTCACTATCAGTTTTTCGTCCGATTCGAAAATCTTTGACTCACAGCAGAACGGCCATTAGGTGCCCGAGGCAGCAATCGACCCATGGAGACAAGTCTGCTGGAGGACGATGTATTGATTCGGGACGCAATTTGAGTGATCCATCGTCATTAGGAGGCCCTGAACGTTACAATTCACTATCAGTTTTTCGTCCGATTCGAAAATCTTTGAGTCACAGCAGGCCTGCCATAAGGTGCCCGAGGCAGCAATAGACCCATGGAGTCAAGTCGGCTGGAGGACGATGTATTGAATCGGGACGCAATTTGGGAGATCCATCGTCATTAGGAGGCCCTGAAAGTTACAATTCGCTATCAGTTTTACGTCCCATTCGATAATCTAGACTCACAGCAGAACGGCCATAAGGTGCCCGAGGCAGCAATCGACCCATGGAGACAAGTCTGCTGGAGGACGATGTATTGAATCGGGACGCAATTTGAGAGATCCATCGTCATTAGGTGGCCCTGTAAGTTACAATTCACTATCTGTTTTTCGTCCGATTCGAAAGTCTTTGACTCACAGCAGAACGGCCATAAGGTGCCCGAGGCAGCAATAGACCCATGAAGTCAAGTCTGCTGGAGGACGATGTATTGAATCAGGACGCAATTTGAGTGATCCATCGTCATTAGGTGGCCCTTAACGTTACAATTCACTATCAGTTTTTCGTCCGATTCGAAAATCTTTGAGTTACCGCAGGCCTGCCATAAGGTGCCCGAGGCAGCAATAGACCCATGGAGACAAGTCGGCTGGAGGACGATGTATTGAATCGGGACGCAATTTGAGTGATCTATCGTCATTAGGTGGCCCTGAACGTTACAATTCACTATCAGTTTTTCATCCCATTCTATAATCTAGACTCACAGCAGAACGCCATAAGGTGCCCGAGGCAGCAATAGTCCCATGGAGACAAGTCTGCTGGGGACGATGTATTGAATCGGGACGCAATTTGAGTGATCCATCGTCATTAGGTGGCCCTGAACGTTACAATTCACTATCAGTTTTTCGTCCGATTCGAAAATCTTTGACTCACAGCAGAACGGCCATAAGGTGCCCGAGGCAGAAATAGACCCATTGAGTCAAGTCTGCTGGAGGACGATGTATTGAATCAGGACGCAATTTGAGTGATCCATCGTCATTAGGTGGCCCTGAACGTTATAATTCACTATCAGTTTTTCGTCCCATTCGATAATCTAGATTCACAGCAGAACGGCCATAAGGTGCCGAGGCAGCAATAGACCCATGGAGTCAACTCGGCTGGAGGACGATGTATTGAATCCGGACGCAATTTGCGTGGTCCATCGTCATTAGGTGGCCCTGAATGTTACAATTCACTATCAGTTTTTCGTCCGATTCGAAAATCTTTGACTCACAGCAGAACGGCCATTAGGTGCCCGAGGCAGCAATCGACCCATGGAGACAAGTCTGCTGGAGGACGATGTATTGAATCGGGACGCAATTTGAGTGATCCATCGTCATTAGGAGGTCCTGAACGTTACAATTCACTATCAGTTTTTCGTCCCATTCGATAATATAGACTCACAGCAGAACGGCCATAAGGTGCCCGAGGCAGCAATAGACCCATGGAGTCAAGTCTGCTGGAGGACGATGTATTGAATCGGGACGCAATTTGAGTGATCCATCGTCATTAGGAGGCCCTGAACGTAACAATTCACTATCAGTTTTTCGTCCGATTCGAAAATCTTAGAGTCACAGCAGGCCTGCCATAAGGTGCCCGAGGCAGCAATAGACCCATGGAGACAAGTCTGCTGGAGGACGATGTATTGAATCGGGACGCAATTTGAGTGATCCATCGTCATTAGGTGGCCCTGAACGTTACAATTCACTATCAGTTTTTCATCCCATTCTATAATCTAGACTCACAGCAGAACGGCCATAAGGTGCCCGAGGTAGCAATAGTCCCATGGAGCCAAGTCGGCTAGTGGACGATGTACTGATTCGGGACGCAATTTGTGTGGTCCATCGTCATTAGGTGGCCCTGAATGTTACAAATCACTTTCAGTTTTTCGTCCGGTTCGAAAATCTTTGACTCACAGCAGAACGGTCATAAGGTGCCCGAGGCAGCAATCGACCCATGGAGACAAGTCTGCTGGAGGACGATGTATTGAATCGGGACGCAATTTGAGTGATCCACCGTCATTAGGTGGCCCTGAAAGTTACAATTCACTATCAGTTTTTCGTCCGATTCGAAAATCTTTGACTCACAGCAGAACGGCCATTAGGTGCCCGAGGCAGCAATCGACCCATGGAGACAAGTCTGCTGGAGGACGATGTATTGATTCGGGACGCAATTTGAGTGATCCATCGTCATTAGGAGGCCCTGAACGTTACAATTCACTATCAGTTTTTCGTCCCATTCGATAATCTAGACTCACAGCAGAACGGCCATAAGGTGCCCGAGGCACAATAGACCCATGGAGTCAAGTCGGCTGGAGGACGATGTATTGAATCGGGACGCAATTTGGGAGATCCATCGTCATTAGGAGGCCCTGAACGTTACAATTCGCTATCAGTTTTACGTCCCATTCGATAATCTAGACTCACAGCAGAACGGCCATAAGGTGCCCGAGGCAGCAATCGACCCATGGAGACAAGTCTGCTGGAGGACGATGTATTGAATCGGGACGCAATTTGAGAGATCCATCGTCATTAGGTGGCCCTGTAAGTTACAATTCACTATCAGTTTTTCGTCCGATTCGAAAATCTTTGAGTTACCGCAGGCCTGCCATAAGGTGCCCGAGGCAGCAATAGACCCATGGAGACAAGTCGGCTGGAGGACGATGTATTGAATCGGGACGCAATTTGAGTGATCTATCGTCATTAGGTGGCCCTGAACGTTACAATTCACTATCAGTTTTTCATCCCATTCTATAATCTAGACTCACAGCAGAACGCCATAAGGTGCCCGAGGCAGCAATAGTCCCATGGAGACAAGTCTGCTGGGGACGATGTATTGAATCGGGACGCAATTTGAGTGATCCATCGTCATTAGGTGGCCCTGAACGTTACAATTCACTATCAGTTTTTCGTCCGATTCGAAAATCTTTGACTCACAGCAGAACGGCCATAAGGTGCCCGAGGCAGAAATAGACCCATTGAGTCAAGTCTGCTGGAGGACGATGTATTGAATCAGGACGCAATTTGAGTGATCCATCGTCATTAGGTGGCCCTGAACGTTATAATTCACTATCAGTTTTTCGTACCATTCGATAATCTAGATTCACAGCAGAACGGCCATAAGGTGCCGAGGCAGCAATAGACCCATGGAGTCAACTCGGCTGGAGGACGATGTATTGAATCGGGACGCAATTTGCGTGGTCCATCGTCATTAGGTGGCCCTGAATGTTACAATTCACTATCAGTTTTTCGTCCGATTCGAAAATCTTTGACTCACAGCAGAACGGCCATTAGGTGCCCGAGGCAGCAATCGACCCATGGAGACAAGTCTGCTGGAGGACGATGTATTGAATCGGGACGCAATTTGAGTGATCCATCGTCATTAGGAGGCCCTGAACGTTACAATTCACTATCAGTTTTTCGTCCCATTCGATAATCTAGACTCACAGCAGAACGGCCATAAGGTGCCCGAGGCAGCAATAGACCCATGGAGTCAAGTCTGCTGGAGGACGATGTATTGAATCGGGACGCAATTTGAGTGATCCATCGTCATTAGGTGGCCCTGAACGTTACAATTCACTATCAGTTTTTCATCCCATTCTATAATCTAGACTCACAGCAGAACGGCCATAAGGTGCCCGAGGTAGCAATAGTCCCATGGAGCCAAGTCGGCTAGTGGACGATGTACTGAATCGGGACGCAATTTGTGTGGTCCATCGTCATTAGGTGGCCCTGAATGTTACAAATCACTATCAGTTTTTCGTCCGGTTCGAAAATCTTTGAATCACAGCAGAACGGCCATAAGGTGCCCGAGGCAGCAATCGACCCATGGAGACAAGTCTGCTGGAGGACGATGTATTGAATCGGGACGCAATTTGAGTGATCCACCGTCATTAGGTGGCCCTGAAAGTTACAATTCACTATCAGTTTTTCGTCCGATTCGAAAATCTTTGACTCACAGCAGAACGGCCATAAGGTGCCCGAGGCAGCAATAGACCCAAGAAGTCAAGTCTGCTGGAGGACGATGTATTGAATCAGGACGCAATTTGAGGGATCTATCGTCATTAGGTGGCCCTGAACGTTACAATTCACTATCAGTTTTTCGTCCCATTCGATAATCTAGACTCACAGCAGAACGGCCATAAGGTGCCCGAGGCAGCACTAGACCCATGGAGACAAGTCTGCTGGGGACGATGTATTGAATCGGGACGCAATTTGAGTGATCCATCGTCATTAGGTGGCCATGAACGTTACAATTCACTATCAGTTTTTCGTCCCATTCGATAATCTAGATTCACAGCAGAACAGCCATAAGGTGCCCGAGGCAGCAATAGACCCATGGAGTCAACTCGGCTGGAGGACGATGTATTGAATCGGGACGCAATTTGCGTGGTCCATCGTCATTAGGTGGCCCTGAATGTTACAATTCACTATCAGTTTTTCGTCCGATTCGAAAATCTTTGACTCACAGCAGAACGGCCATTAGGTGCCCGAGGCAGCAATCGACCCTTGGAGACAAGTCTGCTGGAGGACGATGTATTGAATCGGGACGCAATTTGAGTGATCCATCGTCATTAGGAGGACCTGAACGTTACAATTCACTATCAGTTTTTCGTCCCATTCGATAATCTAGACTCACAGCAGAACGGCCATAAGGTGCCCGAGGCAGCAATAGACCCATGGAGTCAAGTCGGCTGGAGGACGATGTATTGAATCGGGACGCAATTTGAGTGATCCATCGTCATTAGGTGGCCCTGAACGTTACAATTCACTATCAGTTTTTCATCCCATTCGATAATCTAGACTCACAGCAGAACGGCCATAAGGTGCCCGAGGCAGCAATAGACCCATGGAGTCAAGTCGGCTGGAGGACGATGTATTGAATCGGGACGCAATTTGAGTGATCCATCGTCTTTAGGTGGCCCTGAACGTTACAATTCACTATCAGTTTTTCGTCCCATTCGATAATCTAGACACACAGCAGAACGGCCATAAGGTGCCCGTGGCAGCAATCGACCCATGGAGACAAGTCTGCTGGAGGACGATGTATTGAATCGGGACGCAATTTGAGTGATCCATCGTCATTAGGTGGCCCTGAACGTTACAATTCACTATCAGTTTTTCGTCCCATTCGATAATCTGGATTCACAGCAGAACGGCCATAAGGTGCCCGAGGCAGCAATAGACCCATGGAGTCAACTCGGCTGGAGGACGATGTATTGAATCGGGACGCAATTTGCGTGGTCCATCGTCATTAGATGGCCCTGAATGTTACAATTCACTATCAGTTTTTCGTCCGATTCGAAAATCTGTGAGTCACAGCAGGCCTGCCATAAGGTGCCCGAGGCAGCAATAGACCCATGGAGACAAGTCTGCTGGAGGACGATGTATTGAATCGGGACGCAATTTGAGTGTTCCATCGTCATTAGGAGGCCCTGAACGATACAATTCACTATCACTTTTTCGTCCGATTCGAAAATCTTTGACTCACAGCAGAACGGCCATAAGATGCCAAGGCAGCAATAGACCCATGGAGACTGTCCGCTGGAGGACGATGTATTGAATCGGGACGCAATTTGAGTGATCCATCGTCATTAGGTGGCCCTGAACGTTACAATTCACTATCAGTTTTTCATCCCATTCGATAATCTAGACTCACAGCAGAACGGCCATAAGGTGCCCGAGGCAGCAATAGACCCATGGAGTCAAGTCGGCTGGAGGACGATATATTGAATCGGGACGCAATATGAGTGATCCATCGTCATTAGGTGGCCCTGAACGTTACAATTCACTATCAGTTTTTCGTCCCATTCGATAATCTAGACACACAGCAGAACGGCCATAAGGTGCCCGTGGCAGCAATCGACCCATGGAGACAAGTCTGCTGGAGGACGATGTTTTGAATCGGGACGCAATTTGAGTGATCCATCGTCATTAGGTGGCCCTGAAAGTTACAATTCCCTATCAGTTTTTCGTCCGATTCGAAAATCTTTGACTCACAGCAGAACGGCCATTAAGTGCCCGAGGCAGCAATAGACACATGGAGACAAGTCGGCTGGGGACGATGTATTGAATCGGGACGCAATTTGAGTGATCCATCGGCATTAGGTGGCCCTGAACGTTACAATTCACTATCAGTTTTTCGTCCCATTCGATAATCTAGATTCACAGCAGAACGGCCATAAGGTGCCCGAGGCAGCAATAGACCCATGGAGTCAACTCGGCTGGAGGACGATGTATTGAATCGGGACGCAATTTGCGTGGTCCATCGTCATTAGGTGGCCCTGAATGTTACAATTCACTATCAGTTTTTCGTCCGATTCGAAAATCTTTGACTCACAGCAGAACGGCCATTAGGTGCCCGAGGCAGCAATCGACCCAAGGAGACAAGTCTGCTGGAGGACGATGTATTGAATCGGGACGCAATTTGAGTGATCCATCGTCATTAGGAGGCTCTGAACGTTACAATTCACTATCAGTTTTTCGTCCCATTCGATAATCTAGACTCACAGCAGAACGGCCATAAGGTGCCCGAGGCAGCAATAGACCCATGGAGTCATGTCGGCTGGAGGACGATGTATTGAATCGGGACGCAATTTGAGTGATCCATCGTCATTAGGAGGCCCTGAACGTTACAATTCACTATCAGTTTTTCGTCCCATTCGATAATCTACACTCACAGCAGAACGGCCATAAGGTGCCCGAGGCAGCAATAGACCCATGGAGACAAGTCGGCTGGAGGACGATGTATTGAATCGGGACGCAATTTGAGGGTTCCATCGTCATTAGGAGGCCCTGAACGATACAATTCACTATCACTTTTTCGTCCGATTCGAAAATCTTTGACTCACAGCAGAACGGCCATAAGGTGCCCGAGGCAGCAATAGTCCCATGGAGTCAAGTCGGCTGGGGACGATGTATTGAATCGGGACGCAATTTGAGTGATCCATCGTCAGTAGGTGGCCCTGAACGTTACAATTCACTATTAGTTTTTCGTCCCAATCGATAATCTAGATTCACAGCAGAACGGCCATAAGGTGCCCGAGGCAGCAATAGACCCATGGAGTCAACTCGGCTGGAGGACGATGTATTGAATCGGGACGCAATTTGCGTGGACCATCGTCATTAGGTGGCCCTGAATGTTACAATTCACTATCAGTTTTTCGTCCGATTCGAAAATCTTTGACTCACAGCAGAACGGCCATTAGGTGCCCGAGGCAGCAATCGACCCATGGAGACAAGTCTGCTGGAGGACGATGTATTGAATCGGGACGCAATTTGAGTGATCCATCGTCATTAGGAGGCCCCGAACGTTACAATTCACAATCAGTTTTTCGTCCCATTCGATAATCTAGACTCACAGCAGAACGGCCGTAAGGTGCCCGAGGCAGCAATAGTCCCATGGAGTCAAGTCGGCTGGGGACGATGTATTGAATCGGGACGCAATTTGAATGATCCATCGTCATTAGGTGGCCCTGAACGTTACAATTCACTATTAGTTTTTCGTCCCAATCGATAATCTAGATTCACAGCAGAACGGCCATAAGGTGCCCGAGGCAGCAATAGACCCATGGAGTCAACTCGGCTGGAGGACGATGTATTGAATCGGGACGCAATTTGCGTGGACCATCGTCATTAGGTGGCCCTGAATGTTACAATTCACTATCAGTTTTTCGTCCGATTCGAAAATCTGTGAGTCACAGCAGGCCTGCCATAAGGTGCCCGAGGCAGCAATAGACCCATGGAGACAATTCTGCTGGAGGACGATGTATTGAATCGGGACGCAATTTGAGTGTTCCATCGTCATTAGGAGGCCCTGAACGATACAATTCACTATCACTTTTTCGTCCGATTCGAAAATCTTTGACTCACAGCAGAACGGCCATATGGTGCCAAGGCAGCAATAGACCCATGGAGACATGTCCGCTGGAGGACGATGTATTGAATCGGGACGCAATTTGCGTGGTCCATCGTCATTAGGTGGCCCTGAATGTTACAATTCACCATCAGTTTTTCGTCCGATTCGAAAGTCTTTGACTCACAACAGAACGGCCATTACGTGCCCCAGGCAGCAATAGACCAATGGAGACAAGTCCGCTGGAGGACGATGTATTGAATCGGGACGCAATTTGAGTGTTCCATCGTCATTAGGAGGCCCTGACCGTTCCAATTTACTATCAGTTTTTCGTCCGATTCGAAAATCTTTGATTCACAGCAGAACGGCCATAAGGTGCCCGAGGCAGCAATTGACCCATGGAGACAAGTCGGCTGGAGGACGATGTATTGAATCGGGACGCAATTTGAGTGATCCATCGTCATTAGGTTGCCCTGAAAGTTACAATTCACTATCAGTTTTTCGTCCCATTCGATAATCTAGACTCACAGCAGTACGGCCATAAGGTGCCCGAGGCAGCAATAGACCCATGGAGTCAGGTCGGCTGGAGGACGATGTACTGAATCGGGACGCAATTTGTGTGGTCCATCGTCATTAGGTGGCCCTGAATGTTACAATTCACTATCAGTTTTTCGTCCCATTCGATAATCTAGACTCTCAGCAGAACGGCCATAAGGTGCCCGAGGCAGCAATAGACCCATGGAGACAAGTCTGCTGGAGGACGATGTATTGAATCGGGACGCAATTTGAGTGTTCCATCGTCATTAGGAGGCCCTGAACGTTACAATTCACTATCAGTTTTTCGTCCGATTCGAAAATCTTTGAGTCACAGCTGGACTGCCATAAGGTGCCCGAGGCAGCAATAGACCCATGGAGACAAGTCTGCTGGAGGACGACGTATTGAATCGGGACGCAATTTGAGTGATCCATCGTCATTAGGTGGCCCTGTACGTTACAATTCACTGTCGGTTTTTCATCCCATTCGATAATCTAGACTCACAGCAGAACGGCCATAAGGTGCCCGAGGCAGCAATAGTCCCATGGAGTCAAGTCGGCTAGTGGACGATGTACTGAATCGGGACGCAATTTGTGTGGTCCATCGTCATTAGGTGGCCCTGAATGTTACAAATCACTATCAGGTTTTTCGTCCGATTCGAAAATCTTTGACTCACAGCAGAACGGCCATTAGGTGCCCGAGGCAGCAATAGTCCCATGGAGTCAAGTCGGCTGGGGACGATGTATTGAATCGGGACGAAATTTGAGTGATCCATCGTCATTAGGTGGCCCTGAACGTTACAATTCACTATCAGTTTTTCGTCCCATTCGATAATCTAGATTCACAGCAGAACGGCCATAAGGTGCCCGAGGCAGCAATAGACCGATGGAGTCAATTAGGCTGGAGGACGATGTATTGAATCGGGACGCAATTTGCGTGGTCCATCGTCATTAGATGGCCCTGAATGTTACAATTCACTATCAGTTTTTCGTCCGATTCGAAATTCTGTGAGTCACAGCAGGCCTGCCATAAGGTGCCCGAGGCAGCAATAGACCCATGGAGACAAGTCTGCTGGAGGACGATGTATTGAATCGGGACGCAATTTGAGTGTTCCATCGTCATTAGGAGGCCCTGAACGATACAATTCACTATCACTTTTTCGTCCGATTCGAAAATCTTTGACTCACAGCAGAACGGCCATATGGTGCCAAGGCAGCAATAGACCCATGGAGACATGTCCGCTGGAGGACGATGTATTGAATCGGGACGCAATTTGCGTGGTCCATCGTCATTAGGTGGCCCTGAATGTTACAATTCACCATCAGTTTTTCGTCCGATTCGAAAGTCTTTGAGTCACAGCAGGCCTGCCATAAGGTGCCCGAGGCAGCAATAGACCCATGGAGACAAGTCTGCTGGAGGACGATGTATTGAATCGGGACACAATTTGAGTGATCCATCGTCATTAGGTGGCCCTGAGCGTTACAATTCACCATCAGTTTTTGATCCCATTCTATAATCTAGACTCACAGCAGAACGGCCATAAGGTGCCCGAGGCAGCAATAGTCCCATGGAGTCAAGTCGGCTGGGGACGATGTATTGAATCGGGACGCAATTTGAGTGATCCATCGTCAGTAGGTGGCCCTGAACGTTACAATTCACTATTAGTTTTTCGTCCCAATCGATAATCTAGATTCACAGCAGAACGGCCATAAGGTGCCCGAGGCAGCAATAGACCCATGGAGTCAACTCGGCTGGAGGACGATGTATTGAATCGGGACGCAATTTGCGTGGACCATCGTCATTAGGTGGCCCTGAATGTTACAATTCACTATCAGTTTTTCGTCCGATTCGAAAATCTGTGAGTCACAGCAGGCCTGCCATAAGGTGCCCGAGGCAGCAATAGACCCATGGAGACAATTCTGCTGGAGGACGATGTATTGAATCGGGACGCAATTTGAGTGTTCCATCGTCATTAGGAGGCCCTGAACGATACAATTCACTATCACTTTTTCGTCCGATTCGAAAATCTTTGACTCACAGCTGAACGGCCATATGGTGCCAAGGCAGCAATAGACCCATGGAGACATGTCCGCTGGAGGACGATGTATTGAATCGGGACGCAATTAGCGTGGTCCATCGTCATTAGGTGGCCCTGAATGTTACAATTCACCATCAGTTTTTCGTCCGATTCGAAAGTCTTTGACTCACAGCAGAACGGCCATTACGTGCCCGAGGCAGCAATAGACCAATGGAGACAAGTCCGCTGGAGGACGATGTATTGAATCGGGACGCAATTTGAGTGTTCCATCGTCATTAGGAGGCCCTGACCGTTCCAATTTACTATCAGTTTTTCGTCCGATTCGAAAATCTTTGATTCACAGCAGAACGGCCATAAGGTGCCCGAGGCAGCAATTGACCCATGGAGACAAGTCGGCTGGAGGACGATGTATTGAATCGGGACGCAATTTGAGTGATCCATCGTCATTAGGTTGCCCTGAAAGTTACAATTCACTATCAGTTTTTCGTCCCATTCGATACTCTAGACTCACAGCAGAACGGCCATAAGGTGCCTGAGGCAGCAATAGACCCATGGAATCAGGTCGGCTGGAGGACGATGTACTGAATCGGGACGCAATTTGGGTGGTCCATCGTCATTAGGTGGCCCTGAATGTTACAATTCACTATCAGTTTTTCGTCCGATTCTAAAATCTTTGACTCACAGCAGAACGGCCATAAGGTGCCCGAGGCAGCAATAGACGCATGGAGACAAGTCTGCTGGAGGACGATGTATTGAATCGGGACGCAATTTGAGTGTTCCATCGTCATTAGGAGGCCCTGAAAGTTACAATTCACTATCAGTTTTTCGTCCGATTCGAAAATCTTTGACTCACAGCAGAACGGCCATAAGGTGCCCGAGGCAGCAATAGACGGATGGAGACAAGTCTGCTGGAGGACGATGTATTGAATCGGGACGCAATTTGATTGTTCAATCGTCATTAGGAGGCCCTGAACGTTACAATTCACTATCAGTCTTTCGTCCGATTCGAAAATCTTGACTCACAGCAGAACGGCCATAAGGTGCCCGCGGCAGCAATAGACCCATGGAGACAAGTCTGCTGGTCTACGATGTATTGAATCGGGACGCAATTTGAGTGATCCATCGTCATTAGGTGGCCCTGAGAGTTACAATTCACTATCAGTTTTTCGTCCGATTCGAAAATCTTTGACTCACAGCGGTACGGCCATAAGGTGCCCGAGGCAGCAATAGACCCATGGAGACAAGTCTGCTGGAGGACGATGCATTGAATCCTGACGCAATTTGAGTGATCCAACGTCATTAGGTGGCCCTGAACGTTACAATTCACTATCAGTTTTTCGTCCCATTCGATAATCTAGACTCACAGCAGTACGGCCATAAGGTGCCCGAGGCAGCAATAGACCCATGGAGTCAGGTCGGCTGGAGGACGATGTACTGAATCGGGACGCAATTTGTGTGGTCCATCGTCATTAGGTGGCCCTGAATGTTACAATTCACTATCAGTTTTTCGTCCCATTCGATAATCTAGACTCTCAGCAGAACGGCCATAAGGTGCCCGAGGCAGCAATAGACCCATGGAGACAAGTCTGCTGGAGGACGATGTATTGAATCGGGACGCAATTTGAGTGTTCCATCGTCATTAGGAGGCCCTGAACGTTACAATTCACTATCAGTTTTTCGTCCGATTCGAAAATCTTTGAGTCACAGCTGGACTGCCATAAGGTGCCCGAGGCAGCAATAGACCCATGGAGACATGTCTGCTGGAGGACGATGTATTGAATCGGGACGCAATTTGAGTGATCCATCGTCATTAGGTGGCCCTGTACGTTACAATTCACTGCCGGTTTTTCATCCCATTCGATAATCTAGACTCACAGCAGAACGGCCATAAGGTGCCCGAGGCAGCAATAGTCCCATGGAGTCAAGTCGGCTAGTGGACGATGTACTGAATCGGGACGCAATTTGTGTGGTCCATCGTCATTAGGTGGCCCTGAATGTTACAAATCACTATCAGGTTTTTCGTCCGATTCGAAAATCTTTGACTCACAGCAGAACGGCCATTAGGTGCCCGAGGCAGCAATCGACCCATGGAGACAAGTCTGCTGGAGGACGATGTATTGAGTCGGGACGCAATTTGAGTGATCCATCGTCATTAGGATGCCCCGAACGTTACAATTCACAATCAGTTTTTCGTCCCATTCGATAATCTAGACTCACAGCAGAACGGCCGTAAGGTGCCCGAGGCAGCAATAGTCCCATGGAATCAAGTCGGCTGGGGACGATGTATTGAATCGGGACGAAATTTGAGTGATCCATCGTCATTAGGTGGCCCTGAACGTTACAATTCACTATCAGTTTTTCGTCCCATTCGATAATCTAGATTCACAGCAGAACGGCCATAAGGTGCCTGAGGCAGCAATAGACCGATGGAGTCAATTCGGCTGGAGGACGATGTATTGAATCGGGACGCAATTTGCGTGGTCCATCGTCATTAGATGGCCCTGAATGTTAGAATTCACTATCAGTTTTTCGTCCGATTCGAAATTCTGTGAGTCACAGCAGGCCTGCCATAAGGTGCCCGAGGCAGCAATAGACCCATGGAGACAAGTCTGCTGGAGGACGATGTATTGAATCGGGACGCAATTTGAGTGTTCCATCGTCATTAGGAGGCCCTGAACGATACAATTCACTATCACTTTTTCGTCCGATTCGAAAATCTTTGACTCACAGCAGAACGGCCATATGGTGCCAAGGCAGCAATAGACCAATGGAGACAAGTCCGCTGGAGGACGATGTATTGAATCGGGACGCAATTTGAGTGTTCCATCGTCATTAGGAGGCCCTGACCGTTCCAATTTACTATCAGTTTTTCGTCCGATTCGAAAATCTTTGATTCACAGCAGAACGGCCATAAGGTGCCCGAGGCAGCAATTGACCCATGGAGACAAGTCGGCTGGAGGACGATGTATTGAATCGGGACGCAATTTGAGTGATCCATCGTCATTAGGTTGCCCTGAAAGTTACAATTCACTATCAGTTTTTCGTCCCATTCGATACTCTAGACTCACAGCAGAACGGCCATAAGGTGCCTGAGGCAGCAATAGACCCATGGAATCAGGTCGGCTGGAGGACGATGTACTGAATCGGGACGCAATTTGGGTGGTCCATCGTCATTAGGTGGCCCTGAATGTTACAATTCACTATCAGTTTTTCGTCCGATTCTAAAATCTTTGACTCACAGCAGAACGGCCATAAGGTGCCCGAGGCAGCAATAGACGCATGGAGACAAGTCTGCTGGAGGACGATGTATTGAATCGGGACGCAATTTGAGTGTTCCATCGTCATTAGGAGGCCCTGAAAGTTACAATTCACTATCAGTTTTTCGTCCGATTCGAAAATCTTTGACTCACAGCAGAACGGCCATAAGGTGCCCGAGGCAGCAATAGACGGATGGAGACAAGTCTGCTGGAGGACGATGTATTGAATCGGGACGCAATTTGATTGTTCAATCGTCATTAGGAGGCCCTGAACGTTACAATTCACTATCAGTCTTTCGTCCGATTCGAAAATCTTGACTCACAGCAGAACGGCCATAAGGTGCCCGCGGCAGCAATAGACCCATGGAGACAAGTCTGCTGGTCTACGATGTATTGAATCGGGACGCAATTTGAGTGATCCATCGTCATTAGGTGGCCCTGAGAGTTACAATTCACTATCAGTTTTTCGTCCGATTCGAAAATCTTTGACTCACAGCGGTACGGCCATAAGGTGCCCGAGGCAGCAATAGACCCATGGAGACAAGTCTGCTGGAGGACGATGCATTGAATCCTGACGCAATTTGAGTGATCCAACGTCATTAGGTGGCCCTGAACGTTACAATTCACTATCAGTTTTTCGTCCCATTCGATAATCTAGACTCACAGCAGTACGGCCATAAGGTGCCCGAGGCAGCAATAGACCCATGGAGTCAGGTCGGCTGGAGGACGATGTACTGAATCGGGACGCAATTTGTGTGGTCCATCGTCATTAGGTGGCCCTGAATGTTACAATTCACTATCAGTTTTTCGTCCCATTCGATAATCTAGACTCTCAGCAGAACGGCCATAAGGTGCCCGAGGCAGCAATAGACCCATGGAGACAAGTCTGCTGGAGGACGATGTATTGAATCGGGACGCAATTTGAGTGTTCCATCGTCATTAGGAGGCCCTGAACGTTACAATTCACTATCAGTTTTTCGTCCGATTCGAAAATCTTTGAGTCACAGCTGGACTGCCATAAGGTGCCCGAGGCAGCAATAGACCCATGGAGACATGTCTGCTGGAGGACGATGTATTGAATCGGGACGCAATTTGAGTGATCCATCGTCATTAGGTGGCCCTGTACGTTACAATTCACTGCCGGTTTTTCATCCCATTCGATAATCTAGACTCACAGCAGAACGGCCATAAGGTGCCCGAGGCAGCAATAGTCCCATGGAGTCAAGTCGGCTAGTGGACGATGTACTGAATCGGGACGCAATTTGTGTGGTCCATCGTCATTAGGTGGCCCTGAATGTTACAAATCACTATCAGGTTTTTCGTCCGATTCGAAAATCTTTGACTCACAGCAGAACGGCCATTAGGTGCCCGAGGCAGCAATCGACCCATGGAGACAAGTCTGCTGGAGGACGATGTATTGAGTCGGGACGCAATTTGAGTGATCCATCGTCATTAGGATGCCCCGAACGTTACAATTCACAATCAGTTTTTCGTCCCATTCGATAATCTAGACTCACAGCAGAACGGCCGTAAGGTGCCCGAGGCAGCAATAGTCCCATGGAATCAAGTCGGCTGGGGACGATGTATTGAATCGGGACGAAATTTGAGTGATCCATCGTCATTAGGTGGCCCTGAACGTTACAATTCACTATCAGTTTTTCGTCCCATTCGATAATCTAGATTCACAGCAGAACGGCCATAAGGTGCCTGAGGCAGCAATAGACCGATGGAGTCAATTCGGCTGGAGGACGATGTATTGAATCGGGACGCAATTTGCGTGGTCCATCGTCATTAGATGGCCCTGAATGTTAGAATTCACTATCAGTTTTTCGTCCGATTCGAAATTCTGTGAGTCACAGCAGGCCTGCCATAAGGTGCCCGAGGCAGCAATAGACCCATGGAGACAAGTCTGCTGGAGGACGATGTATTGAATCGGGACGCAATTTGAGTGTTCCATCGTCATTAGGAGGCCCTGAACGATACAATTCACTATCACTTTTTCGTCCGATTCGAAAATCTTTGACTCACAGCAGAACGGCCATATGGTGCCAAGGCAGCAATAGACCCATGGAGACATGTCCGCTGGAGGACGATGTATTGAATCGGGACGCAATTTGCGTGGTCCATCGTCATTAGGTGGCCCTGAATGTTACAATTCACCATCAGTTTTTCGTCCGATTCGAAAGTCTTTGACTCACAGCAGAACGGCCATTACGTGCCCGAGGCAGCAATAGACCAATGGAGACAAGTCCGCTGGAGGACGATGTATTGAATCGGGACGCAATTTGAGTGTTCCATCGTCATTAGGAGGCCCTGACCGTTCCAATTTACTATCAGTTTTTCGTCCGATTCGAAAATCTTTGATTCACAGCAGAACGGCCATAAGGTGCCCGAGGCAGCAATTGACCCATGGAGACAAGTCGGCTGGAGGACGATGTATTGAATCGGGACGCAATTTGAGTGATCCATCGTCATTAGGTTGCCCTGAAAGTTACAATTCACTATCAGTTTTTCGTCCCATTCGATACTCTAGACTCACAGCAGAACGGCCATAAGGTGCCTGAGGCAGCAATAGACCCATGGAGTCAGGTCGGCTGGAGGACGATGTACTGAATCGGGACGCAATTTGTGTGGTCCATCGTCATTAGGTGGCCTGAATGTTACAATTCACTATCAGTTTTTCGTCCGATTCTAACATCTTTGACTCACAGCAGAACGGCCATAAGGTGCCCGAGGCAGCAATAGACCCATGGAGACAAGTCTGCTGGAGTACGATGTATTGAATCGGGACGCAATTTGAGTGTTCCATCGTCATTAGGAGGCCCTGAAAGTTACAATTCACTATCAGTTTTTCGTCCGATTCGAAAATCTTTGACTCACAGCAGAACGGCCATTAGGTGCCCGAGGCAGCAATAGACGCATGGAGACAAGTCTGCTGGAGGACGATGTATTGAATCGGGACGCAATTTGAGTGTTCCATCGTCATTAGGAGGCCCTGAACGATACAATTCACTATCACTTTTTCGTCCGATTCGAAAATCTTTGACTCACAGCTGAACGGCCATATGGTGCCAAGGCAGCAATAGACCCATGGAGACATGTCCGCTGGAGGACGATGTATTGAATCGGGACGCAATTAGCGTGGTCCATCGTCATTAGGTGGCCCTGAATGTTACAATTCACCATCAGTTTTTCGTCCGATTCGAAAGTCTTTGACTCACAGCAGAACGGCCATTACGTGCCCGAGGCAGCAATAGACCAATGGAGACAAGTCCGCTGGAGGACGATGTATTGAATCGGGACGCAATTTGAGTGTTCCATCGTCATTAGGAGGCCCTGACCGTTCCAATTTACTATCAGTTTTTCGTCCGATTCGAAAATCTTTGATTCACAGCAGAACGGCCATAAGGTGCCCGAGGCAGCAATTGACCCATGGAGACAAGTCGGCTGGAGGACGATGTATTGAATCGGGACGCAATTTGAGTGATCCATCGTCATTAGGTTGCCCTGAAAGTTACAATTCACTATCAGTTTTTCGTCCCATTCGATACTCTAGACTCACAGCAGAACGGCCATAAGGTGCCTGAGGCAGCAATAGACCCATGGAATCAGGTCGGCTGGAGGACGATGTACTGAATCGGGACGCAATTTGGGTGGTCCATCGTCATTAGGTGGCCCTGAATGTTACAATTCACTATCAGTTTTTCGTCCGATTCTAAAATCTTTGACTCACAGCAGAACGGCCATAAGGTGCCCGAGGCAGCAATAGACGCATGGAGACAAGTCTGCTGGAGGACGATGTATTGAATCGGGACGCAATTTGAGTGTTCCATCGTCATTAGGAGGCCCTGAAAGTTACAATTCACTATCAGTTTTTCGTCCGATTCGAAAATCTTTGACTCACAGCAGAACGGCCATAAGGTGCCCGAGGCAGCAATAGACGGATGGAGACAAGTCTGCTGGAGGACGATGTATTGAATCGGGACGCAATTTGATTGTTCAATCGTCATTAGGAGGCCCTGAACGTTACAATTCACTATCAGTCTTTCGTCCGATTCGAAAATCTTGACTCACAGCAGAACGGCCATAAGGTGCCCGCGGCAGCAATAGACCCATGGAGACAAGTCTGCTGGTCTACGATGTATTGAATCGGGACGCAATTTGAGTGATCCATCGTCATTAGGTGGCCCTGAGAGTTACAATTCACTATCAGTTTTTCGTCCGATTCGAAAATCTTTGACTCACAGCGGTACGGCCATAAGGTGCCCGAGGCAGCAATAGACCCATGGAGACAAGTCTGCTGGAGGACGATGCATTGAATCCTGACGCAATTTGAGTGATCCAACGTCATTAGGTGGCCCTGAACGTTACAATTCACTATCAGTTTTTCGTCCCATTCGATAATCTAGACTCACAGCAGTACGGCCATAAGGTGCCCGAGGCAGCAATAGACCCATGGAGTCAGGTCGGCTGGAGGACGATGTACTGAATCGGGACGCAATTTGTGTGGTCCATCGTCATTAGGTGGCCCTGAATGTTACAATTCACTATCAGTTTTTCGTCCCATTCGATAATCTAGACTCTCAGCAGAACGGCCATAAGGTGCCCGAGGCAGCAATAGACCCATGGAGACAAGTCTGCTGGAGGACGATGTATTGAATCGGGACGCAATTTGAGTGTTCCATCGTCATTAGGAGGCCCTGAACGTTACAATTCACTATCAGTTTTTCGTCCGATTCGAAAATCTTTGAGTCACAGCTGGACTGCCATAAGGTGCCCGAGGCAGCAATAGACCCATGGAGACATGTCTGCTGGAGGACGATGTATTGAATCGGGACGCAATTTGAGTGATCCATCGTCATTAGGTGGCCCTGTACGTTACAATTCACTGCCGGTTTTTCATCCCATTCGATAATCTAGACTCACAGCAGAACGGCCATAAGGTGCCCGAGGCAGCAATAGTCCCATGGAGTCAAGTCGGCTAGTGGACGATGTACTGAATCGGGACGCAATTTGTGTGGTCCATCGTCATTAGGTGGCCCTGAATGTTACAAATCACTATCAGGTTTTTCGTCCGATTCGAAAATCTTTGACTCACAGCAGAACGGCCATTAGGTGCCCGAGGCAGCAATCGACCCATGGAGACAAGTCTGCTGGAGGACGATGTATTGAGTCGGGACGCAATTTGAGTGATCCATCGTCATTAGGATGCCCCGAACGTTACAATTCACAATCAGTTTTTCGTCCCATTCGATAATCTAGACTCACAGCAGAACGGCCGTAAGGTGCCCGAGGCAGCAATAGTCCCATGGAATCAAGTCGGCTGGGGACGATGTATTGAATCGGGACGAAATTTGAGTGATCCATCGTCATTAGGTGGCCCTGAACGTTACAATTCACTATCAGTTTTTCGTCCCATTCGATAATCTAGATTCACAGCAGAACGGCCATAAGGTGCCTGAGGCAGCAATAGACCGATGGAGTCAATTCGGCTGGAGGACGATGTATTGAATCGGGACGCAATTTGCGTGGTCCATCGTCATTAGATGGCCCTGAATGTTAGAATTCACTATCAGTTTTTCGTCCGATTCGAAATTCTGTGAGTCACAGCAGGCCTGCCATAAGGTGCCCGAGGCAGCAATAGACCCATGGAGACAAGTCTGCTGGAGGACGATGTATTGAATCGGGACGCAATTTGAGTGTTCCATCGTCATTAGGAGGCCCTGAACGATACAATTCACTATCACTTTTTCGTCCGATTCGAAAATCTTTGACTCACAGCAGAACGGCCATATGGTGCCAAGGCAGCAATAGACCCATGGAGACATGTCCGCTGGAGGACGATGTATTGAATCGGGACGCAATTTGCGTGGTCCATCGTCATTAGGTGGCCCTGAATGTTACAATTCACCATCAGTTTTTCGTCCGATTCGAAAGTCTTTGACTCACAGCAGAACGGCCATTACGTGCCCGAGGCAGCAATAGACCAATGGAGACAAGTCCGCTGGAGGACGATGTATTGAATCGGGACGCAATTTGAGTGTTCCATCGTCATTAGGAGGCCCTGACCGTTCCAATTTACTATCAGTTTTTCGTCCGATTCGAAAATCTTTGATTCACAGCAGAACGGCCATAAGGTGCCCGAGGCAGCAATTGACCCATGGAGACAAGTCGGCTGGAGGACGATGTATTGAATCGGGACGCAATTTGAGTGATCCATCGTCATTAGGTTGCCCTGAAAGTTACAATTCACTATCAGTTTTTCGTCCCATTCGATACTCTAGACTCACAGCAGAACGGCCATAAGGTGCCTGAGGCAGCAATAGACCCATGGAGTCAGGTCGGCTGGAGGACGATGTACTGAATCGGGACGCAATTTGTGTGGTCCATCGTCATTAGGTGGCCTGAATGTTACAATTCACTATCAGTTTTTCGTCCGATTCTAACATCTTTGACTCACAGCAGAACGGCCATAAGGTGCCCGAGGCAGCAATAGACCCATGGAGACAAGTCTGCTGGAGTACGATGTATTGAATCGGGACGCAATTTGAGTGTTCCATCGTCATTAGGAGGCCCTGAAAGTTACAATTCACTATCAGTTTTTCGTCCGATTCGAAAATCTTTGACTCACAGCAGAACGGCCATTAGGTGCCCGAGGCAGCAATAGACGCATGGAGACAAGTCTGCTGGAGGACGATGTATTGAATCGGGACGCAATTTGATTGTTCAATCGTCATTAGGAGGCCCTGAACGTTACAATTCACTATCAGTTTTTCGTCCGATTCGAAAATCTTTGACTCACAGCAGAACGGCCATAAGGTGCCCGAGGCAGCAATAGACCCATGGAGACAAGTCTGCTGGTCTACGATGTATTGAACCGGGACGCAATTTGAGTGATCCATCGTCATTAGGTGGCCCTGAGAGTTACAATTCACTATCAGTTTTTCGTCCGATTCGAAAATCTTTGACTCACAGCAGAACGGCCATAAGGTGCCCGAGGCAGCAATAGACCCATGGAGACAAGTCTGCTGGAGGACGATGCATTGAATCCTGACGCAATTTGAGTGATCCAACGTCATTAGGTGGCCCTGAACGTTACAATTCACTATCAGTTTTTCGTCCCATTCGATAATCTAGACTCACAGCAGTACGGCCATAAGGTGCCCGAGGCAGCAATAGACCCATGGAGTCAGGTCGGCTGGAGGACGATGTACTGAATCGGGACGCAATTTGTGTGGTCCATCGTCATTAGGTGGCCCTGAATGTTACAATTCACTATCAGTTTTTCGTCCCATTCGATAATCTAGACTCTCAGCAGAACGGCCATAAGGTGCCCGAGGCAGCAATAGACCCATGGAGACAAGTCTGCTGGAGGACGATGTATTGAATCGGGACGCAATTTGAGTGTTCCATCGTCATTAGGAGGCCCTGAACGTTACAATTCACTATCAGTTTTTCGTCCGATTCGAAAATCTTTGAGTCACAGCTGGACTGCCATAAGGTGCCCGAGGCAGCAATAGACCCATGGAGACAAGTCTGCTGGAGGACGATGTATTGAATCGGGACGCAATTTGAGTGATCCATCGTCATTAAGTGGCCCTGTACGTTACAATTCACTGTCGGTTTTTCATCCCATTCGATAATCTAGACTCACAGCAGAACGGCCATAAGGTGCCCGAGGCAGCAATAGTCCCATGGAGTCAAGTCGGCTAGTGGACGATGTACTGAATCGGGACGCAATTTGTGTGGTCCATCGTCATTAGGTGGCCCTGAATGTTACAAATCACTATCAGGTTTTTCGTCCGATTCGAAAATCTTTGACTCACAGCAGAACGGCCATAAGGTGCCCGAGGCAGCAATCGACCCATGGAGACAAGTCTGCTGGAGGACGATGTATTGAATCGGGACGCAATATGAGTGATCCATCGTCATTAGGTGGCCCTGAAAGTTACAATTCACTATCAGTTTTTCGTCCCATTCGATAATCTAGACTCACAGCAGAACGGCCATAAGGAGCCCGAGGCAGCAATAGACCCATGGAGACAAGTCGGCTGGAAGACGATGTATTGAATCGGGACGCAATTTGAGTGATCCATCGTCATTAGGTGGCCCTGAACGTTACAATTCACTACCAGTTTTTCGTCCCATTCGATAATCTAGATTCACAGCAGAACGGCCATAAGGTGCCCGAGGCAGCAATAGACCCATGGAGTCAACTCGGCTGGAGGACGATGTATTGAATCGGGACGCAATTTGCGTGGTCCATCGTCACTAGGTGGCCCTGAATGTTACAATTCACCATCAGTTTTTCGTCCGATTCGAAAGACTTTGACTCACAGCAGAACGGCCATTACGTGCCCGAGGCAGCAATAGACCAATGGAGACAAGTCGGCTGGAGGACGATGTATTGAATCGGGACGCAATTTGAGTGATCCATCGTCATTAGGTTGCCCTGAAAGTTACAATTCACTATCAGTTTTTCGTCCGATTCGAAAATCTTTGACTCACAGCAGAACGGCCATAAGGTGCCCGAGGCAACAATAGACCCATGGAAACAAGTCTGCTGGAGGACGATATATTGAATCAGGACGCAATTTGAGTGTTCCATCGTCATGAGGAGGCCCTGAACGTTACAAATCACTATCAGTTTTTCGTCCGATTCGAAAATCTTTGAGTCAGAGCAGGCCTGTCATAAGGTGCCCGAGGCAGCAATAGACCCATGGAGACAAGTCTGCTGGAGCACGATGTATTGAATCGGGACGCAATTTGAGTGATCCATCGTCATTAGGTGGCCCTGAACGTTACAATTCACTATCAGTTTTTCATCCCATTCTATAATCTAGACTCACAGCAGAACGGCCATAAGGTACCCGAAGCAGCAATAGTCCCATGGAGTCAAGTCGGCTAGTGGACGATGTACTGTATCGGGACGCAATTTGTGTGGTCCATCGTCATTAGGTGGCCCTGAATGTTACAAATCACTATCAGTTTTTCGTCCGATCCTAAAATCTTTGACTCACAGCAGAACGGCCATAAGGTGCCCGAGGCAGCAATCGACCCATGGAGACAAGTCTGCTGGAGGACGATGTATTGAATCGGGACGCAATTTGAGTGATCCATTGTCATTAGGTGGCCCTGAAGGTTACAATTCACTATCAGTTTTTCGTCCGATTCGAAAATCTTTGACTCACAGCAGAACGGCCATAAGGTGCCCGAGGCAGCAATAGACCCATGAAGTCAAGTCTGCTGGAGGACGATGTATTGAATCAGGACGCAATTTGAGTGATCCATCGTCATTAGGTGGCCCTGAACGTTACAATTCACTATCAGTTTTTCGTCCCATTCGATAATCTAGATTCACAGCAGAACGGCCATAAGGTGCCCGAGGCAGCAATAGACCCATGGAGACAACTCTTCTGTAGGACGATGTATTGAATCGGGCCGCAATTTGCGTGGTCCATCGTCATTAGGTGGCCCTGAATGTTACAATTCACTATCAGTTTTTCGCCCGATTCGAAAATCTTTGACTCACAGCAGAACGGCCATTAGGTGCCCGAGGCAGCAATCGACCCATGGAGACAAGTCTGCTGGAGGACGATGTATTGAATCGGGACGCAATTTGAGTGATCCATCGTCATTAGGACGCCCTGAACGTTACAATTCACTATCAGTTTTTCGTCCCATTCGATAATCTAGACTCACAGCAGAACGGCCATTAGGTGCCCGAGGCAGCAATAGACCCATGGAGTCAAGTCGGCTGGAGGACGATGTATTGAATCGGGACGCAATTTGAGTGATCCATCGTCATTAGGAGGCCCTGAACGTTACAATTCACTATCAGTTTTTCGTCCCATTCGATAATCTAGACTCACAGCAGAACGGCCATAAGGAGCCCGAGGCAGCAATAGACCCATGGAGTCAAGTCGGCTGGAGGACGATGTATTGAATCGGGACGCAATTTGAGAGATCCATCGTCATTAGGTGGCCCTGAACGTTACAATTCACTATCAGTTTTTCGTCCCATTCGATAATCTAGACTCACAGCAGAACGGCCATAAGGTGCCCGAGGCAGCATTAGTCCCATGGAGTCAAGTCGGCTGGGGACGATGTATTGAATCGGGACGCAATTTGAATGATCCATCGTCATTAGGTGGCCCTGAACGTTACAATTCACTATCAGTTTTTCGTCCCATTCGATAATCTAGATTCACAGCAGAACGGCCATAAGGTGCCCGAGGCAGCAATAGACCCATGGAGTCAACTCGGCTGGAGGACGATGTATTGAATCGGGACGCAATTTGCGTGGTCCATCGTCATTAGGTGGCCCTGAATGTTACAATTCACTATCAGTTTTTCGTCCGATTCGAAAATCTTTGACTCACAGGAGAACAGCCATAAGGTGCCCGAGGCAGCAATCGACCCATGGAGACAAGACTGCTGGAGGACGATGTATTGAATCGGGAAGCAATTTGAGTGATCCATCGTCATTAGGTGGCCCTGAAAGTTACAATTCACTATCAGTTTTTCGTCCGATTCGAAAATCTTTGACTCACAGCAGAACGGCCATAATGTGCCCGAGGCAGCAATAGACCCATGAAGTCAAGTCTGCTGGAGGACGATGTATTGAATCAGGACGCAATTTGAGTGATCCATCGTCATTAGGTGGCTCTGAACGTTACAATTCACTATCAGTTTTTCGTCCCATTCGATAATCTAGACTCACTGCAGAACGGCCATAAGGTGCCCGAGGCAGCAATAGACCCATGGAGTCAAGTCGGCTGGAGGACGATGTTTTGAATCGGGACGCAATTTGAGAGATCCATCGTCATTAGGTGGCCCTGAACGTTACAATTCACTATCAGTTTTTCGTCCCATTTGATAATCTAGACTCACAGCAGAACGGCCATAAGGTGCCCGAGGCAGCAATAGACCCATGGAGTCAAGTCGGCTGGAGGACGATGTATTGAATCGGGACGCAATTTGAGTGATCCATCGTCATTAGGTGGCCCTGTACGTTACAATTCACTATCAGTTTTTTGTCCCATTCGATAATCTAGACTCACAGCAGAACGGCCTTAAGGTGCCCGCGGCAGCAAGAGACCCATGGAGTCAAGTCGGCTGGAGGACGATGTATTGAATCGGGACGCAATTTGAGTGATCCATCGTCATTAGGTGGCCCTGAACGTTACAATTCACTATCAGTTTTTCGTCCGATTCGAAAATCTTTGACTCACAGCAGAACGGCCATAAGGTGCCAGAGGCAGCAATAGACCCATAAAGTCAAGTCTGCTGGAGGACGATGTATTGAATCAGGACGCAATTTGAGTGATCCATCGTCATTAGGTGGCCCTGAACGTTACAATTCACTATCAGTTTTTCGTCCCATTCGATAATCTAGACTCACAGCAGAACGGCCATAAGGCGCCCGAGGCAGCAATAGACCCATGGAGACAAGTCGGCTGGAGACGATGTATTGAATCGGGACGCAATTTGAGTGATCCATCGTCATTAGGTGGCCCTGAACGTTACAATTCACTATCAGTTTTTCGTCCCATTCGATAATCTAGATTCACAGCAGAACGGCCATAAGGTGCCCGAGGCAGCAATAGACCCATGGAGTCAACTCGGCTGGAGGACGATGTATTGAATCGGGACGCAATTTGCGTGGTCCATCGTCATTAGGTGGCCCTGAATGTTACAATTCACTATCAGTTTTTCGCCCGATTCGAAAATCTTTGACTCACAGCAGAACGGCCATTAGGTGCCCGAGGCAGCAATCGACCCATGAAGACAAGTCTGCTGGAGGACGATGTATTGAATCGGGACGCAATTTGAGTGATCCATCGTCATTAGGACGCCCTGAACGTTACAATTCACTATCAGTTTTTCGTCCCATTCGATAATCAAGACTCACAGCAGAACGGCCATAAGGTGCCCGAGGCAGCAATAGACCCATGGAGTCAAGTCGGCTGGAGGACGATGTATTGAATCGGGCCGGAATTTGAGTGATCCATCGTCATTAGGAGGCCCTGAACGTTACAATTCACTATCAGTTTTTCGTCCCATTCGATAATCTAGACTCACAGCAGAACGGCCATAAGGTGCCCGAGGCAGCAATAGACCCATGGAGTCAAGTCGGCTGGAGGACGATGTATTGAATCGGGACGCAATTTGAGAGATCCATCGTCATTAGGTGGCCCTGAACTTTACAATTCACTATCAGTTTTTCGTCCCATTCGTAATCTAGACTCACAGCAGAACGGCCATGAGGTGCCCGAGGCAGCACTAGTCCCAAGGAGTCAAGTCGGCTGGGGACGATGTATTGAATCGGGACGCAATTTGAGTGATCCATCGTCATTAGGTGGCCCTGAACGTTACAATTCAATATCAGTTTTTCGTCCCATTCGATAATCTAGATTCACAGCAGAACGGCCATAAGGTGCCCGAGGCAGCAATAGACCCATGGAGTCAACTCGGCTGGAGGACGATGTATTGAATCGGGACGCAATTTGCGTGATCCATCGTCATTAGGTGGCCCTGAATGTTACAATTCACTATCAGTTTTTCGTCCGATTCGAAAATCTTTGACTCACAGCAGAACGGCCATAAGATGCCCGAGGCAGCAATCGACCCATGGAGACAAGACTGCTGGAGGACGATGTATTGAATCGGGACGCAATTTGAGTGATCCATCGTCATTAGGTGGCCCTGAAAGTTACAATTCACTATCAGTTTTTCGTCCCATTCGATAATCTAGACTCACAGCAGAACGGCCATAAGGTGCCCGAGGCAGCAATAGACCCATGGAGTCAAGTCGGCTGGAGGATGATGTATTGAATCGGGACGCAATTTGAGTGATCCATCGTCATTAGGTGGCCCTGTACGTTACAATTCACTATCAGTTTTTCGTCCCATTCGATAATCTAGGCTCACAGCAGAACGGCCATAAGGTGCCCGAGGCATCAATCAACCCATGGAGACAAGTCTGCTGGAGGACGATGTATTGAATCGGAACGCAATTTGAGTGATCCATCGTCATTAGGTGGACCTGTACGTTACAATTCACTATCAGTTTTTCGTCCCATTCGATAATCTAGACTCACAGCAGAACGGCCATTAGGAGCCCGAGGCAGCAATAGACCCATGGCGACAAGTCGGCTGGAAGACGATGTATTGAATCGGGACGCAATTTGAGTGTTCCATCGTCATTAGGAGGCCCTGAACGTTCCAATTTACTATCAGTTTTACGTCCGATTCGAAAATATTTGATTCACAGCAGAACGGCCATAAGGTGCCCGAGGCAGCAATTGACCCATGGAGACAAGTCGGCTGGAGGACGATGTATTGAATCGGGACGCAATTTGAGTGATCCATCGTCATTAGGTTGCCCTGAAAGTTACAATTCACTATCAGTTTTTCGTCCGATTCGAAATTCTTTGACTCACAGCAGAACGGCCATAAGGTGCCCGAGGCAACAATAGACCCATGGAAACAAGTCTGCTGGAGGACGATATATTGAATCGGGACGCAATTTGAGTCATCCATCGTCATTAGGTGGCCCTGAACGTTACAATTCACTATCAGTTTTTCATCCCATTCGATAATCTAGACTCACAGCAGAACGGCCATAAGGTGCCTGAGGCAGCAATAGACCCATGGAGTCAGGTCGGCTGGAGGACGATGTACTGAATCGGGACGCAATTTGTGTGGTCCATCGTCATTAGGTGGCCCTGAATGTTACAATTCACTATCAGTTTTTCGTCCGATTCGAAAATCTTTGACTCACAGCAGAACGGCCATAAGGTGCCCGAGGCAGCAATAGACCCATGGAGACAAGTCTGCTGGTCTACGATGTATTGAATCGGGACGTAATTTGAGTGATCCATCGTCATTAGGTGGCCCTGAAAGTTACAATTCACTATCAGTTTTTCGTCCGATTCGAAAATCTTTGACTCACAGCAGAACGGCCATAAGGTGCCCGAGGCAGCAATAGACCCATGGAGACAAGTCTGCTGGAGGACGATGTATTGAATCTGGACGCAATTTGAGTGATCCAACGTCATTAGGTGGCCCTGAACGTTACAATTCACTATCAGTTTTTCGTCCCATTCGATAATCTAGACTCACAGCAGTACGGCCATAAGGTCCCCGAGGCAGCAATAGACCCATGGAGTCAGGTCGGCTGGAGGACGATGTAGTGAATCGGGACGCAATTTGAGTGATCGATCGTCATTAGGTTGCCCTGAAAGTTACAATTCACTATCAGTTTTTCCTCCGATTCGAAAATCTTTGACTCACAGCAGAACGGCCATAAGGTGCCCGAGGCAGCAATAGACGCATGGAGACAAGTCTGCTGGAGGACGATGTATTGAATCGGGACGCAATTTGAGTGTTCAATCGTCATTAGGAGGCCCTGAACGTTACAATTCACTATCAGTTTTTCGTCCGATTCGAAAATCTTTGACTCACAGCAGAACGGCCATAAGGTGCCCGGGGCAGCAATAGACACATGGAGACAAGTCTGCTGGTCTACGATGTATTGAATCGGGACGCAATTTGAGTGATCCATCGTCATTAGGTGGCCCTGAAAGTTACAATTCACTATCAGTTTTTCGTCCGATTCGAAAATCTTTGACTCACAGCAGAACGGCCATAAGGTGCCAGAGGCAGCAATAGACCCATGAAGTCAAGTCTGCTGGAGGACGATGTATTGAATCAGGACGCAATTTGAGTGATCCATCGTCATTAGGTGGCCCTGAACGTTACAATTCACTATCAGTTTTTCGTCCCATTCGATAATCTAGACTCACAGCAGAACGGCCATAAGGTGCCCGAGGCAGCAATAGACCCATGGAGACAAGTCGGCTGGAGACGATGTATTGAATCGGGACGCAATTTGAGTGATCCATCGTCATTAGGTGGCCCTGAACGTTACAATTCACTATCAGTTTTTCGTCCCATTCGATAATCTAGATTCACAGCAGAACGGCCATAAGGTGCCCGAGGCAGCAATAGACCCATGGAGTCAACTCGGCTGGAGGACGATGTATTGAATCGGGACGCAATTTGCGTGGTCCATCGTCATTAGGTGGCCCTGAATGTTACAATTCACTATCAGTTTTTCGCCCGATTCGAAAATCTTTGACTCACAGCAGAGCGGCCATTAGGTGCCCGAGGCAGCAATCGACCCATGGAGACAAGTCTGCTGGAGGACGATGTATTGAATCGGGACGCAATTTGAGTGATCCATCGTCATTAGGACGCCCTGAACGTTACAATTCACTATCAGTTTTTCGTCCCATTCGATAATCTAGACTCACAGCAGAACGGCCATAAGGTGCCCGAGGCAGCAATAGACCCATGGAGTCAAGTCGGATGGAGGACGATGTATTGAATCGGGACGCAATTTGAGTGATCCATCGTCATTAGGAGGCCCTGAACGTTACAATTCACTATCAGTTTTTCGTCCCATTCGATAATCTAGACTCACAGCAGAACGGCCATAAGGTGCCCGAGGCAGCAATAGACCCATGGAGTCAAGTCGGCTGGAGGACGATGTATTGAATCGGGACGCAATTAGAGAGATCCATCGTCATTAGGTGGCCCTGAACGTTACAATTCACTATCAGTTTTTCGTCCCATTCGATAATCTAGATTCACAGCAGAACGGCCATAAGGTGCCCGAGGCAGCAATAGACCCATGGAGTCAACTCGGCTGGAGGACGATGTACTGAATCGGGACGCAATTTGCGTGGTCCATCGTCATTAGGTGGCCCTGAATGTTACAATTCACTATTAGCTTTTCGTCCGATTCGAAAATCTTTGACTCACAGCAGAACGGCCATAAGGTGCCCGAGGCAGCAATCGACCCATGGAGACAAGACTGCTGGAGGACGATGTATTGAATCGGGACGCAATTTGAGTGATCCATCGTCATTAGGTGGCCCTGAAAGTTACAATTCACTATCAGTTTTTCGTCCGATTCGAAAATCTTTGACTCACAGCAGAACGGCCATAAGGTGCCCGAGGCAGCAATAGACCCATGAAGTCAAGTCTGCTGGAGGACGATGTATTGAATCAGGACGCAATTTGAGTGATCCATCGTCATTAGGTGGCTCTGAACGTTACAATTCACTATCAGTTTTTCGACCCATTCGATAATCTAGACTCACAGCAGAACGGCCATAAGGTGCCCGAGGCAGCAATAGACCCATGGAGTCAAGTCGGCTGGAGGACGATGTATTGAATCGGGACGCAATTTCAGTGATCCATCGTCATTAGGAGGCCCTGAACGATACAATTCACTATCAGTTTTTCGTCCCATTCGATAATCTAGACTCACAGCAGAACGGCCATAAGGTGCCCGAGGCAGCAATCAACCCATGGAGACAAGTCTGCTGGAGGACGATGTATTGAATCGGGACGCAATTTGAGTGATCCATCGTCATTAGGTGGAGCTGTACGTTACTATTCACTATCAGTTTTTCGTCCCATTCGATAATCTAGACTCACAGCAGAACGGCCATAAGGAGCCCGAGGCAGCAATAGACCCATGGAGACAAGTCGGCTGGAAGACGATGTATTGAATCGGGACGCAATTTGAGTGTTCCATCGTCATTAGGAGGCCCCGAACGTTCCAATTTACTATCAGTTTTTCGTGCGATTCGAAAATATTTGATTCACAGCAGAACGGCCATAAGGTGCCCGAGGCAGCAATTGACCCATGGAGACAAGTCGGCTGGAGGACGATGTATTGAATCGGGACGCAATTTGAGTGATCCATCGTCATTAGGTTGCCCTGAAAGTTACAATTCACTATCAGTTTTTCGTCCGATTCGAAAATCTTTGACTCACAGCAGAACGGCCATAAGGTGCCCGAGGCAACAATAGACCCATGGAAACAAGTCTGCTGGAGGACGATATATTGAATCGGGACGCAATTTGAGTGATCCATCGTCATTAGGTGGCCCTGAATGTTACAATTCACTATCAGTTTTTCGTCCGATTCGAAAATCTTTGACTCACAGCAGAACGGCCATAAGGTGCCCGAGGCAGCAATAGACGCATGGAGACAAGTCTGCTGGAGGACGATGTATTGAATCGGGACGCAATTTGAGTGTTCAATCGTCATTAGGAGGCCCTGAACGTTACAATTCACTATCAGTTTTTCGTCCGATTCGAAAATCTTTGACTCACAGCAGAACGGCCATAAGGTGCCCGAGGCAGCAATAGACGCATGGAGACAAGTCTGCTGGTCTATGATGTATTGAATCGGGACGCAATTTGAGTGATCCATCGTCATTAGGTGGAACTGAAAGTTACAATTCACTATCAGTTTTTCGTCCGATTCGAAAACCTTTGACTCACAGCAGAACGGCCATAAGGTGCCCGAGGCAGCAATAGACCCATGGAGACAAGTCTGCTGGAGGACGATGTATTGAATCTGGACGCAATTTGAGTGATCCACCGTCATTAGGTGGCCCTGAACGTTACAATTCACTATCAGTTTTTCGTCCCATTCGATAATCTAGACTCACAGCAGTACGGCCATAAGGTCCCCGAGGCAGCAATAGACCCATGGAGTCAGGTCGGCTGGAGGACGATGTACTGAATCGGGACGCAATTTGAGTGATCCATCGTCATTAGGTTGTCCTGAAAGTTACAATTCACTATCAGTTTTTCGTCCGATTCGAAAATCTTTGACTCACAGCAGAACGGCCATAAGGTGCCCGAGGCAACAATAGTCCCATGGAAACAAGTCTGCTGGAGGACGATATATTGAATCGGGACGCAATTTGAGTGATCCATCGTCATTAGGTGGCCCTGAACGTTACAATTCACTATCAGTTTTTCGTCCCATTCGATAATCTAGACTCACAGCAGAACGGCCATAAGGTGCCTGAGGCAGCAATAGACCCATGGAGTCAGGTCGGCTGGAGGATGATGTACTGAATCGGGACGCAATTTGTGTGGTCTATCGTCATTAGGTGGCCCTGAATGTTACAATTCACTATCAGTTTTTCGTGCGATTCGAAAATCTTTGACTCACAGCAGAACGGCTATAAGGTGCCCGAGGCAGCAATAGACGCATGGAGACAAGTCTGCTGGAGGACGATGTATTGAATCGGGACGCAATTTGAGTGTTCAATCGTCATTAGGAGGCCCTGAACGTTACAATTCACTATCAGTTTTTCGTCCGATTCGAAAATCTTTGACTCACAGCAGAACGGCCATAAGGTGCCCGGGGCAGCAATAGACACATGGAGACAAGTCTGCTGGTCTACGATGTATTGAATCGGGACGCAATTTGAGTGATCCATCGTCATTAGGTGGCCCTGAAAGTTACAATTCACTATCAGTTTTTCGTCCGATTCGAAAATGTTTGACTCACAGCAGAACGGCCATAAGGTGCCCGAGGCAGCAATAGACCCATGGAGACAAGTCTGCTGGAGGACGATGTATTGAATCTGGACGCAATTTGAGTGATCCAACGTCATTAGGTGGCCCTGAACGTTACAATTCACTATCAGTTTTTCGTCCCATTCGATAATCTAGACTCAAAGCATTACGGCCATAAGGTGCCCGATGCAGCAATAGACCCATGGAGTCAGGTCGGCTGGAGGACGATGTACTGAATCGGGACGCAATTTGTGTGGTCCATCGTCATTAGGTGGCCCTGAATGTTACAATTCACTATCAGTTTTTCGTCCCATTCGATACTCTAGACTCACAGCAGAACGGCCATAAGGTGCCCGAGGCAGCAATAGACCCATGGAGACAAGTCTGCTGGAGGACGATGTATTGAATCGGGACGCAATTTGAGTGTTCAATCGTCATCAGGAGGACCTGAACGTTACAATTCACTATCAGTTTTTCGTCCGATTCGAAAATCTTTGACTCACAGCAGAACGGCCATAAGGTGCCCGGGGCAGCAATAGACACATGGAGACAAGTCTGCTGGTCTACGATGTATTGAATCGGGACGCAATTTGAGTGATCCATCGTCATTAGGTGGCCCTGAAAGTTACAATTCACTATCAGTTTTTCGTCCGATTCGAAAATCTTTGACTCACAGCAGAACGGCCATAAGGTGCCCGAGGCAACAATAGACCCATGGAAACAAGTCTGCTGGAGGACGATGTATTGAATCGGGACGCAATTTGAGTGATCCATCGTCATTAGGTGGCCCTGAACGTTACAATTCACTATCAGTTTTTCGTCCCATTCGATAATCTAGACTCAGAGCAGAACGGCCATAAGGTGCCTGAGGCAGCAGTAGACCCATGGAGTCAGGTCGGCTGGAGGACGATGTACTGAATCGGGACGCAATTTGTGTGGTCCATCGTCATTAGGTGGCCCTGAATGTTACAATTCACTATCAGTTTTTCGTCCGATTCGAAAATCTTTGACTCACAGCAGAACGGCCATAAGGTGCCCGAGGCAGCAATAGACCCATGGAGACAAGTCTGCCGGAGGACGATGTATTGAATCGGGACGCAATTTGAGTGATCCATCGTCATTAGGTGGCCCTGATCGTTACGATTCACTATCAGTTTTTCATCCCATTCTATAATCTAGACTCACAGCAGAACGGCCATAAGGTGCCCGAGGCAGCAATAGTCCCATGGAGTCAAGTCGGCTAGTGGACGATGTACTGTATCGGGACGCAATTTGTGTGGTCCATCGTCATTAGGTGGCCCTGAATGTTACAAATCACTATCAGTTTTTCGTCCAATTCTAAAATCTTTCACTCACAGCAGAACGGCCATAAGGTGCCCGAGGCAGCAATAGACCCATGAAGTCAAGTCTGCTGGAGGACGATGTATTGAATCAGGACGCAATTTGAGTGATCCATCGTCATTAGGTGGCCCTGAACGTTACAATTCACTATCAGTTTTTCGTCCCATTCGATAATCTAGACTCACAGCAGAACGGCCATAAGGTGCCCGAGGCAGCAATAGACCCATGGAGACAAGTCGGCTGGGGACGATGTATTGAATCGGGACGCAATTTGAGTGATCCATCGTCATTAGGTGGCCCTGAACGTTACAATTCACTATCAGTTTTTCGTCCCATTCGATAATCTAGATTCACAGCAGAACGGCCATAAGGTGCCCGAGGCAGCAATAGACCCATGGAGTCAACTCGGCTGGAGGACGATGTATTGAATCGGGACGCAATTTGCGTGGTCCATCGTCATTAGGTGGCCCTGAATGTTACAATTCACAATCAGTTTTTCGCCCGATCCGAAAATCTTTGACTCACAGCAGAACGGCCATTAGGTGCCCGAGGCAGCAATCGACCCATGGAGACAAGTCTGCTGGAGGACGATGTATTGAATCGGGACGCAATTTGAGTGATCCATCGTCATTAGGACGCCCTGAACGTTACAATTCACTATCAGTTTTTCGTCCCATTCGATAATCTAGACTCACAGCAGAACGGCCATAAGGTGGCCGAGGCAGCAATAGACCCATGGAGTCAAGTCGGCTGGAGGACGATGTATTGAATCGGGACGCAATTTGAGAGATCCATCGTCATTAGGTGGCCCTGAACGTTACAATTCACTATCAGTTTTTCGTCCCATTCGATAATCTAGACTCACAGCAGAACGGCCATAAGGTGCCCGAGGCAGCACTAGTCCCATGGAGTCAAGTCGGCTGGGGACGATGTATTGAATCGGGACGCAATTTGAGTGATCCATCGTCATTAGGAGGCCCTGAACGATACAATTCACTATCAGTTTTTCGTCCCATTCGATAATCTAGACTCACAGCAGAACGGCCATAAGGTGCCCGAGGCAGCAATCAACCCATGGAGACAAGTCTGCTGGAGGACGATGTATTGAATCGGGACGCAATTTGAGTGATCCATCGTCATTAGGTGGAGCTGTACGTTACTATTCACTATCAGTTTTTCGTCCCATTCGATAATCTAGACTCACAGCAGAACGGCCATAAGGAGCCCGAGGCAGCAATAGACCCATGGAGACAAGTCGGCTGGAAGACGATGTATTGAATCGGGACGCAATTTGAGTGTTCCATCGTCATTAGGAGGCCCTGAACGTTCCAATTTACTATCAGTTTTTCGTGCGATTCGAAAATATTTGATTCACAGCAGAACGGCCATAAGGTGCCCGAGGCAGCAATTGACCCATGGAGACAAGTCGGCTGGAGGACGATGTATTGAATCGGGACGCAATTTGAGTGATCCATCGTCATTAGGTTGCCCTGAAAGTTACAATTCACTATCAGTTTTTCGTCCGATTCGAAAATCTTTGACTCACAGCAGAACGGCCATAAGGTGCCCGAGGCAACAATAGACCCATGGAAACAAGTCTGCTGGAGGACGATATATTGAATCGGGACGCAATTTGAGTGATCCATCGTCATTAGGTGGCCCTGAATGTTACAATTCACTATCAGTTTTTCGTCCGATTCGAAAATCTTTGACTCACAGCAGAACGGCCATAAGGTGCCCGAGGCAGCAATAGACGCATGGAGACAAGTCTGCTGGAGGACGATGTATTGAATCGGGACGCAATTTGAGTGTTCAATCGTCATTAGGAGGCCCTGAACGTTACAATTCACTATCAGTTTTTCGTCCGATTCGAAAATCTTTGACTCACAGCAGAACGGCCATAAGGTGCCCGAGGCAGCAATAGACGCATGGAGACAAGTCTGCTGGTCTATGATGTATTGAATCGGGACGCAATTTGAGTGATCCATCGTCATTAGGTGGAACTGAAAGTTACAATTCACTATCAGTTTTTCGTCCGATTCGAAAACCTTTGACTCACAGCAGAACGGCCATAAGGTGCCCGAGGCAGCAATAGACCCATGGAGACAAGTCTGCTGGAGGACGATGTATTGAATCTGGACGCAATTTGAGTGATCCACCGTCATTAGGTGGCCCTGAACGTTACAATTCACTATCAGTTTTTCGTCCCATTCGATAATCTAGACTCACAGCAGTACGGCCATAAGGTCCCCGAGGCAGCAATAGACCCATGGAGTCAGGTCGGCTGGAGGACGATGTACTGAATCGGGACGCAATTTGAGTGATCCATCGTCATTAGGTTGTCCTGAAAGTTACAATTCACTATCAGTTTTTCGTCCGATTCGAAAATCTTTGACTCACAGCAGAACGGCCATAAGGTGCCCGAGGCAACAATAGTCCCATGGAAACAAGTCTGCTGGAGGACGATATATTGAATCGGGACGCAATTTGAGTGATCCATCGTCATTAGGTGGCCCTGAACGTTACAATTCACTATCAGTTTTTCGTCCCATTCGATAATCTAGACTCACAGCAGAACGGCCATAAGGTGCCTGAGGCAGCAATAGACCCATGGAGTCAGGTCGGCTGGAGGATGATGTACTGAATCGGGACGCAATTTGTGTGGTCTATCGTCATTAGGTGGCCCTGAATGTTACAATTCACTATCAGTTTTTCGTGCGATTCGAAAATCTTTGACTCACAGCAGAACGGCTATAAGGTGCCCGAGGCAGCAATAGACGCATGGAGACAAGTCTGCTGGAGGACGATGTATTGAATCGGGACGCAATTTGAGTGTTCAATCGTCATTAGGAGGCCCTGAACGTTACAATTCACTATCAGTTTTTCGTCCGATTCGAAAATCTTTGACTCACAGCAGAACGGCCATAAGGTGCCCGGGGCAGCAATAGACACATGGAGACAAGTCTGCTGGTCTACGATGTATTGAATCGGGACGCAATTTGAGTGATCCATCGTCATTAGGTGGCCCTGAAAGTTACAATTCACTATCAGTTTTTCGTCCGATTCGAAAATGTTTGACTCACAGCAGAACGGCCATAAGGTGCCCGAGGCAGCAATAGACCCATGGAGACAAGTCTGCTGGAGGACGATGTATTGAATCTGGACGCAATTTGAGTGATCCAACGTCATTAGGTGGCCCTGAACGTTACAATTCACTATCAGTTTTTCGTCCCATTCGATAATCTAGACTCAAAGCATTACGGCCATAAGGTGCCCGATGCAGCAATAGACCCATGGAGTCAGGTCGGCTGGAGGACGATGTACTGAATCGGGACGCAATTTGTGTGGTCCATCGTCATTAGGTGGCCCTGAATGTTACAATTCACTATCAGTTTTTCGTCCCATTCGATACTCTAGACTCACAGCAGAACGGCCATAAGGTGCCCGAGGCAGCAATAGACCCATGGAGACAAGTCTGCTGGAGGACGATGTATTGAATCGGGACGCAATTTGAGTGTTCAATCGTCATCAGGAGGACCTGAACGTTACAATTCACTATCAGTTTTTCGTCCGATTCGAAAATCTTTGACTCACAGCAGAACGGCCATAAGGTGCCCGGGGCAGCAATAGACACATGGAGACAAGTCTGCTGGTCTACGATGTATTGAATCGGGACGCAATTTGAGTGATCCATCGTCATTAGGTGGCCCTGAAAGTTACAATTCACTATCAGTTTTTCGTCCGATTCGAAAATCTTTGACTCACAGCAGAACGGCCATAAGGTGCCCGAGGCAACAATAGACCCATGGAAACAAGTCTGCTGGAGGACGATGTATTGAATCGGGACGCAATTTGAGTGATCCATCGTCATTAGGTGGCCCTGAACGTTACAATTCACTATCAGTTTTTCGTCCCATTCGATAATCTAGACTCAGAGCAGAACGGCCATAAGGTGCCTGAGGCAGCAGTAGACCCATGGAGTCAGGTCGGCTGGAGGACGATGTACTGAATCGGGACGCAATTTGTGTGGTCCATCGTCATTAGGTGGCCCTGAATGTTACAATTCACTATCAGTTTTTCGTCCGATTCGAAAATCTTTGACTCACAGCAGAACGGCCATAAGGTGCCCGAGGCAGCAATAGACCCATGGAGACAAGTCTGCCGGAGGACGATGTATTGAATCGGGACGCAATTTGAGTGATCCATCGTCATTAGGTGGCCCTGATCGTTACGATTCACTATCAGTTTTTCATCCCATTCTATAATCTAGACTCACAGCAGAACGGCCATAAGGTGCCCGAGGCAGCAATAGTCCCATGGAGTCAAGTCGGCTAGTGGACGATGTACTGTATCGGGACGCAATTTGTGTGGTCCATCGTCATTAGGTGGCCCTGAATGTTACAAATCACTATCAGTTTTTCGTCCAATTCTAAAATCTTTCACTCACAGCAGAACGGCCATAAGGTGCCCGAGGCAGCAATAGACCCATGAAGTCAAGTCTGCTGGAGGACGATGTATTGAATCAGGACGCAATTTGAGTGATCCATCGTCATTAGGTGGCCCTGAACGTTACAATTCACTATCAGTTTTTCGTCCCATTCGATAATCTAGACTCACAGCAGAACGGCCATAAGGTGCCCGAGGCAGCAATAGACCCATGGAGACAAGTCGGCTGGGGACGATGTATTGAATCGGGACGCAATTTGAGTGATCCATCGTCATTAGGTGGCCCTGAACGTTACAATTCACTATCAGTTTTTCGTCCCATTCGATAATCTAGATTCACAGCAGAACGGCCATAAGGTGCCCGAGGCAGCAATAGACCCATGGAGTCAACTCGGCTGGAGGACGATGTATTGAATCGGGACGCAATTTGCGTGGTCCATCGTCATTAGGTGGCCCTGAATGTTACAATTCACAATCAGTTTTTCGCCCGATCCGAAAATCTTTGACTCACAGCAGAACGGCCATTAGGTGCCCGAGGCAGCAATCGACCCATGGAGACAAGTCTGCTGGAGGACGATGTATTGAATCGGGACGCAATTTGAGTGATCCATCGTCATTAGGACGCCCTGAACGTTACAATTCACTATCAGTTTTTCGTCCCATTCGATAATCTAGACTCACAGCAGAACGGCCATAAGGTGGCCGAGGCAGCAATAGACCCATGGAGTCAAGTCGGCTGGAGGACGATGTATTGAATCGGGACGCAATTTGAGAGATCCATCGTCATTAGGTGGCCCTGAACGTTACAATTCACTATCAGTTTTTCGTCCCATTCGATAATCTAGACTCACAGCAGAACGGCCATAAGGTGCCCGAGGCAGCACTAGTCCCATGGAGTCAAGTCGGCTGGGGACGATGTATTGAATCGGGACGCAATTTGAGTGATCCATCGTCATTAGGTGGCCCTGAACGTTACAATTCACTATCAGTTATTCGTCCCATTCGATAATCTAGATTCACAGCAGAACGGCCATAAGGTGCCCGAGGCAGCAATAGACCCATGGAGTCAACTCGGCTGGAGGACGATGTATTGAATCGGGACGCAATTTGAGTGGTCTATCGTCATTAGGTGGCCCTGAATGTTACAATTCACTATCAGTTTTTCGTCCGATTCGAAAATCTTTGACTCACAGCAGAACGGCCATTAGGTGCCCGAGGCAGCAATCGACCCATGGAGACAAGACTGCTGGAGGACGATGTATTGAATCGGGACGCAATTTGAGTGATCCATCGTCATTAGGTGGCCCTGAAAGTTACAATTCACTATCAGTTTTTCGTCCGATTCGAAAATCTTTGACTCACAGCAGAACGGCCATAAGGTGCCCGAGGCAGCAATAGACCCATGAAGTCAAGTCAGCTGGAGGACGATGTATTGAATCAGGACGCAATTTGATTGATCCATCGTCATTAGGTGGCCCTGAACGTTACAATTCACTATCAGTTTTTCGTCCCATTCGATAATCTAGACTCACAGCAGAACGGCCATAATTCGCCCGAGGCAGCAATAGACCCAAGGAGTCAAGTCGGCTGGAGGACGATGTATTGAATCGGGACGCAATTTGAGTGATCCATCGTCATTAGGTGGCCCTGAACGTTACAATTCACTATCAGTTTTTCGTCCCATTCGATAAACTAGACTCACAGCAGAACGGCCATAAGGTGCCCGAGGCAGCAATAGACCCATGGAGTCAAGTCGGCTGGAGGACGATGTATTGAATCGGGACGCAATTTGAGTGATCCATCGTCATAAGTTGGCCCTGTATGTTACAATTCACTATCAGTTTTTCGTCCCATTCGATAATCTAGACTCACAGCAGAACGGCCATAAGGTGCCCGATGCAGCAATAGACCCATGGAGACAAGTCCGCTGGAGGACGATGTATTGAATCGGGACGCAATTTGAGTGATCCATCGTCATTAGGAGGCCCTGAACGTTACAATTCACTATCAGTTTTTTGTCCCATTCGATAATCTAGACTCACAGCAGAACGGCCATAAGGTGCCCGCGGCAGCAATAGACCCATGGAGTCAAGACGGCTGGAGGACGATGTATTTAATCGGGACGCAATTTGAGTGATCCATCGTCATTAGGTGGCCCTGAACGTTACAATTCACTATCAGTTTTTCGTCCGATTCGAAAATCTTTGACTCACAGCAGAACGGCCATAAGGTGCCAGAGGCAGCAATAGACCCATGAAGTCAAGTCTGCTGGAGGATGATGTATTGAATCAGGACGCAATTTGAGTGATCCATCGTCATTAGGTGGCCCTGAACATTACAATTCACTATCAGTTTTTCGTCCCATTCGATAATCTAGACTCACAGCAGAACGGCCATAAGGTGCCCGAGGCAGCAATAGACCCATGGAGACAAGTCGGCTGGGGACGATGTATTGAATCGGGACGCAATTTGAGTGATCCATCGTCATTAGGTGGCCCTGAACGTTACAATTCACTATCAGTTTTTCGTCCCATTCGATAATCTAAATTCACAGCAGAACGGCCATAAGGTGCCCGAGGCAGCAATAGACCCATGGAGTCAACTCGGCTGGAGGACGATGTATTGAATCGGGACGCAATTTGCGTGGTCCATCGTCATTAGGTGGCCCTGAATGTTACAATTCACTATCAGTTTTTCGTCCGATTCGAAAATCTTTGACTCACAGCAGAACGGCCATTAGGTGCCCGAGGCAGCAATCAACCCATGGAGACAAGTCTGCTGGAGGACGATGTATTGAATCGGGACGCAATTTGAGTGATCCATCGTCATTAGGAGGCCCTGAACGTTACAATTCACTATCAGTTTTTCGTCCCATTCGATAATCTAGACTCACAGCAGAACGGCCATAAGGAGCCCGAGGCAGCAATGGACACATGGAGTCAAGTCGGCTGGAGGACGATGTATTGAATCGGGACGCAATTTGAGTGATCCATCGTCATTAGGAGGCCCTGAACGTTACAATTCACTATCAGTTTTTCGTCCCATTCGATAATCTAGACTCACAGCAGAACGGCCATAAGGTGCCCGAGGCAGCAACAGACCGATGGAGACAAGTCGGCTGGAGGACGATGTATTGAATCGGGACGCAATTTGAGAGATCCATCGTCTTTAGGTGGCCCTGAACGTTACAATTCACTATCAGTTTTTCGTCCCATTCGATAATCTAGACTCACAGCAGAACGGCCATAAGGTGCCCGAGGCAGCAATAGACCCATGGAGACAAGTCTGCTGGAGGACGATGTATTGAATCGGGACGCAATTTGAGTGATCCATCGTCATTAGGAGGCCCTGAACGTTACAATTCACTATCAGTTTTTTGTCCCATTCGATAATCTAGACTTACAGCAGAACGGCCATAAGGTGCCCGAGGCAGCAATAGACGCATGGAGACAAGTCTGCTGGAGGACGATGTATTGAATCGGGACGCAATTTGAGTGTTCCATCGTCATTAGGAGGCCCTGAACGTTACAATTCACTATCAGTTTTTCGCCCGATTCGTAAATCTTTGACTCACAGCAGAACGGCCATAAGGTGCCCGAGGCAGCAATCGACCCTTGGAGACAAGACTGCTGGAGGACGATGTATTCAATCGGGACGCAATTTGAGTGATCCATCGTCATTAGGTGGCCCTGAAAGTTACAATTCACTATCAGTTTTTCGTCCGATTCGAAAATCTTTGACTCACAGCAGAACGGCCATAAGGTGCCCGAGGCAGCAATAGACCCATGAAGTCAAGTCTGCTGGAGGACGATGTATTGAATCAGGACGCAATTTGAGTGATCCATCGTCATTAGGTGGCCCTGAAACTTACAATTCACTATCAGTTTTTCGTCCCATTCGATAACCTAGACTCGCAGCAGAACGGCAATAAGGTGCCCGAGGCAGCAATAGACCCATGGAGACAAGTCGGCTGGGGACGATGTATTGAATGGGGACGCAATTTGAGTGATCCATCGTCATTAGGTGGCCCTGAACGTTACAATTCACTATCAGTTTTTCGTCCCATTCGATAATCTAGATTCACAGCAGAACGACCATAAGGTGCCCGAGGCAGCAATAGACCCATGGAGTCAACTCGGCTGGAGGACGATGTATTGAATCGGGACGCAATTTGAGTGATCCATCGTCATTAGGTGGCCCTGAACGTTACAATTCACTATCAGTTTTTCGTCCCATTCGATAATCTTGACTCACAGCAGAACGGACATAAGGTGCCCGAGGCAGCAATAGACCCATGGAGACAAGTCCGCTGGAGGACGATGTATTGAATCGGGACGCAATTTGAGTGATCCATCGTCATTAGGAGGCCCTGAGCGTTACAATTCACTATCAGTTTTTCGTCCCATTCGATAATCTTGACTCACAGCCGAACGGCCATAAGGTGCCCGAGGCAGCAATTCGACCCATGGAGTCAAGTCGGCTGGAGGACGATGTATTGAATCGGGACGCAATTTGAGTGATCCATCGTCATTAGGTGGCCCTGAACGTTACAATTCACTATCAGTTTTTCGTCCGATTCGTAAATCTTTAACTCACAGCAGAACGGCCATAAGGTGCCCGAGGCAGCAATAGAAGCATGGAGACAAGTCTGCTGGAGGACGATGTATTGAATCGGGACGCAATTTGAGTGATCCATCGTCATTAGGTGGCCCTGAACGTTACAATTCACTATCAGTTTTTCGTCCCATTCGATAATCTAGACTCACAGCAGAACGGCCATAAGGTGCCCGAGGCAGCAATAGACCCATGGAGACAAGTTGGCTGGGGACGATGTCTTGAATCGGGACGCAATTTGAGTGATCCATCGTCATTAGGTGTCCCTCAACGTTACAATTCACCATCAGTTTTTCGTCCCATTCGATAATCTAGATTCACAGCAGAAGGGCCATAAGGTGCCCGTGGCAGCAATAGACCCATGGAGTCATCTCGGCTGGAGGACGATGTATTGAATCGGGACGCAATTTGCGTGGTCCATCGTCATTAGGTGGCCCTGAATGTTACAATTCACTATCAGTTTTTCGTCCGATTCGAAAATCTTTGACTCACAGCAGAACGGCCATAAGGTGCCCGAGGCAGCAATAGACCCATGAAGTCAAGTCTGCTGGAGGACGATGTATTGAATCAGGACGCAATTTGAGTGATCCATCGTCATTAGGTGGCCCTGAAACTTACAATTCACTATCAGTTTTTCGTCCCATTCGATAACCTAGACTCGCAGCAGAACGGCAATAAGGTGCCCGAGGCAGCAATAGACCCATGGAGACAAGTCGGCTGGGGACGATGTATTGAATGGGGACGCAATTTGAGTGATCCATCGTCATTAGGTGGCCCTGAACGTTACAATTCACTATCAGTTTTTCGTCCCATTCGATAATCTAGATTCACAGCAGAACGACCATAAGGTGCCCGAGGCAGCAATAGACCCATGGAGTCAAATCGGCTGGAGGACGATGTATTGAATCGGGACGCAATTTGAGTGATCCATCGTCATTAGGTGGCCCTGAACGTTACAATTCACTATCAGTTTTTCGTCCCATTCGATAATCTTGACTCACAGCAGAACGGACATAAGGTGCCCGAGGCAGCAATAGACCCATGGAGACAAGTCCGCTGGAGGACGATGTATTGAATCGGGACGCAATTTGAGTGATCCATCGTCATTAGGAGGCCCTGAGCGTTACAATTCACTATCAGTTTTTTGTCCCATTCGATAATCTAGGCTCACAGCAGAACGGCCATAAGGTGCTTGAGGCAGCAATAGACCCATGGAGTCAAGTCGGCTGGAGGACGATGTATTGAATCGGGACGCAATTTGAGTGATCCATCGTCATTAGGTGGCCCTGAACGTTACAATTCACCATCAGTTTTTCGTCCGATTCGTAAATCTTTGACTCACAGCAGAACGGCCATAAGGTGCCCGAGGCAGCAATAGAAGCATGGAGACAAGTCTGCTGGAGGACGATGTATTGAATCGGGACGCAATTTGAGTGATCCATCGTCATTAGGTGGCCCTGAACGTTACAATTCACTATCAGTTTTTCGTCCCATTCGATAATCTAGACTCACAGCAGAACGGCCATAAGGTGCCCGAGGCAGCAATAGACCCATGGAGACAAGTCGGCTGGGGACGATGTCTTGAATCGGGACGCAATTTGAGTGATCCATCGTCATTAGGTGTCCCTCAACGTTACAATTCACCATCAGTTTTTCGTCCCATTCGATAATCTAGATTCACAGCAGAAGGGCCATAAGGTGCCCGTGGCAGCAATAGACCCATGGAGTCACCTCGGCTGGAGGACGATGTATTGAATCGGGACGCAATTTGCGTGGTCCATCGTCATTAGGTGGCCCTGAATGTAACAATTCACTATCAGTTTTTCGTCCGAGTCGAAAATCTTTGACTCACAGCAGAACGGCCATTAGGTGCCAGAGGCAGCAATCGACCCATGGAGACAAGTCTGCTGGAGGACGATGTATTGAATCGGGAAGCAATTTGAGTGATCCATCGTCATTAGGTGGCCCTGAACGTTACAATTCACTATCAGTTTTTCATCCCATTCTATAATCTAGACTCACAGCAGAACGGCCATAACGTGCCCGAGGCAGCAATAGTCCCATGGAGTCAAGTCGGCTGGGGACGATGTATTGAATCGGGACGCAATTTGAGTGATCCATCGTCATTAGGTGGCCCTGAACGTTACAATTCACTATCAGTTTTTCGTCCCATTCGATAATCTAGATTCACAGCAGAACGGCCATAAGGTGCCCGAGGCAGCAATAGACCCATGGAGTCACCTCGGCTGGAGGACGATGTATTGAATCGGGACGCAATTTGCGTGGTCCATCGTCATTAGGTGGCCCTGAATGTTACAATTCACTATCAGTTTTTCGTCCGATTCGAAAATCTTTGACTCACAGCAGAACGGCCATTAGGTGCCCGAGGCAGCAATCGACCCATGGAGACAAGTCTGCTGGAGGACGATGTATTGAATCGGGACGCAATTTGAGTGTTCCATCGTCATTAGGTGGCCCTGAACGTTACAATTCACTATCAGTTTTTCGTCCCATTCGAAAATCTTTGAGTCACAGCAGCCCTGCCATAAGGTGCCCGAGGCAGCAATAGACCCATGGAGACAAGTCTGCTGGAGGACGATGTATTGAATCGGGACGCAATTTGAGTAATGCATCGTCGTTAGGTGGCCCTGAACGTTACAATTCACTATCAGTTTTTCATCCCATTCTATAATCTAGACTCACAGCAGAACGGCCATAAGGTGCCTGAGGCAGCAATAGTCCCATGGAGTCAAGTCGGCTAGTGGACGATGTACTGAATCGGGACGCAATTTGTGTGGTCCATCGTCATTAGGTGGCCCTGAATGTTACAAATCACTATCAGTTTTTCGTCCGATTCGAAAATCTTTGACTCACAGCAGAACGGCCATATGGTGCCCGAGGCAGCAATCGACCCATGGAGACAAGACTGCTGGAGGACGATGTATTGAATCGGGACGCAATTTGAGTGATCCATCGTCATTAGGTGGCCCCCAAAGTTACAATTCACTATCAGTTTTTCGTCCGATTCGAAAATCTTTGACTCACAGCAGAACGGCCATAAGGTGGCCGAGGCAGCAATAGAGGCATGAAGTCAAGTCTGCTGGAGGACGATGTATTGAATCAGGACGCAATTTGAGTGATCCATCGTCATTAGGTGGCCCTGAACGTTACAATTCACTATCAGTTTTTCGTCCCATTCGATAATCTAGACTCACAGCAGAACGGCCATAAGGTGCCGAGGCAGCAATAGACCCATGGAGACAAGTCGGCTGGGGACGATGTATTGAATCGGGACGCAATTTGAGTGATCCATCGTCATTAGGTGGCCCTGAACGTTACAATTCACTATCAGTTTTTCGTCCCATTCGATAATCTAGATTCACAGCACAACGAACATAAGGTGCCCGAGGCAGCAATAGACCCATGGAGTCAACTCGGCTGGAGGACGATGTATTGAATCGGGACGCAATTTGAGTGATCCATCGTCATTAGGTGGCCCTGAATGTTACAATTCACTATCAGTTTTTCGTCCGATTCGAAAATCTTTGACTCACAGCAGAACGGCCATTAGGTGCCCAAGGCAGCAATCGACCCATGGAGACAAGTCTGCTGGAGGACGATGTATTGAATCGGGACGCAATTTGAGTGTTCCATCGTCATTAGGAGGCCCTGAACGTTACAATTCACTATCAGTTTTTCGTCCCATTCGATAATCTAGACTCACAGCAGAACGGCCATAAGGAGCCCGAGGCAGAAATAGACCCATGGAGTCAAGTCGGCTGGAGGACGATGTATTGAATCGGGACGCAATTTGAGTGATCCATCGTCATTAGGTGGCCCCCAAAGTTACAATTCACTATCAGTTTTTCGTCCGATTCGAAAATCTTTGACTCACAGCAGAACGGCCATAAGGTGCCCGAGGCAGCAATAGAGGCATGAAGTCAAGTCTGCTGGAGGACGATGTATTGAATCAGGACGCAATTTGAGTGATCCATCGTCATTAGGTGGCCCTGAACGTTACAATTCACTATCAGTTTTTCGTCCCATTCGATAATCTAGACTCACAGCAGAACGGCCGTAAGGTGCCCGAGGCAGCAATAGACCCATGGAGTCAACTCGGCTGGAGGACGATGTATTGAATCGGGACGCAATTTGCGTGGTCCATCGTCATTAGGTGGCCCTGAATGTTACAATTCACTATCAGTTTCTCGTCCGAGTCGAAAATCTTTGACTCACAGCAGAACGGCCATTAGGTGCCAGAGGCAGCAATCGACCCATGGAGACAAGTCTGCTGGAGGACGATGTATTGATTCGGGAAGCAATTTGAGTGATCCATCGTCATTAGGTGGCCCTGAACGTTACAATTCACTATCAGTTTTTCATCCCATTCTATAATTTAGACTCACAGCAGAACGGCCATAGGGTGCCCGAGGCAGCAATAGACCCATGGAGTCACCTCGGCTGGAGGACGATGTATTGAATCGGGACGCAATTTGCGTGGTCCATCGTCATTAGGTGGCCCTGAATGTTACAATTCACTATCAGTTTTTCGTCCGATTCGAAAATCTTTGACTCACAGCAGAACGGCCATTAGGTGCCCGAGGCAGCAATCGACCAATGGAGACAAGTCTGCTGGAGGACGATGTATTGAATCGGGACGCAATTTGAGTGTTCCATCGTCATTAGGAGGCCCTGAACGTTACAATTCACTATCAGTTTTTCGTCCGATTCGAAAATCTTTGAGTCACAGCAGCCCTGCCATAAGGTGCCCGAGGCAGCAATAGACCCATGGAGACAAGTCTGCTGGAGGACGATGTATTGAATCGGGACGCAATTTGTGTGATGCATCGTCATTAGGTGGCCCTGAACGTTACAATTCACTATCAGTTTTTCATCCCATTCTATAATCTAGACTCACAGCGGAACGGCCATAAGGTGCCTGAGGCAGCAATAGTCCCATGGAGTCAAGTCGGCTAGTGGACGATGTACTGAATCGGGACGCAATTTGTGTGGTCCATCGTCATTAGGTGGCCCTGAATGTTACAAATCACTATCAGTTTTTCGTCCGATTCGAAAATCTTTGACTCACAGCAGAACGGCCATATGGTGCCCGAGGCAGCAATCGACCCATGGAGACAAGACTGCTGGAGGACGATGTATTGAATCGGGACGCAATTTGAGTGATCCATCGTCATTAGGTGGCCCTCAAAGTTCCAATTCACTATCAGTTTTTCGTCCGATTCGAAAATCTTTGACTCACAGCAAAACGGCCATAAGGTGGCCGAGGCAGCAATAGAGGCATGAAGTCAAGTCTGCTGGAGGACGATGTATTGAATCAGGACGCAATTTGAGTGATCCATCGTCATTAGGTGGCCCTGAACGTTACAATTCACTATCAGTTTTTCGTCCCATTCGATAATCTAGACTCACAGCAGAACGGCCATAAGGTGCCCGAGGCAGCAATAGACCCATGGAGACAAGTCGGCTGGGGACGATGTATTGAATCGGGACGCAATTTGAGTGATCCATCGTCATTAGGTGGCCCTGAACGTTACAATTCACTATCAGTTTTTCGTCCCATTCGATAATCTAGATTCACAGCACAACGAACATAAGGTGCCCGAGGCAGCAATAGACCCATGGAGTCAACTCGGCTGGAGGACGATGTATTGAATCGGGACGCAATTTGAGTGATCCATCGTCATTAGGTGGCCCTGAATGTTACAATTCACTATCAGTTTTTCGTCCGATTCGAAAATCTTTGACTCACAGCAGAACGGCCATTAGGTGCCCAAGGCAGCAATCGACCCATGGAGACAAGTCTGCTGGAGGACGATGTATTGAATCGGGACGCAATTTGAGTGATCCATCGTCATTAGGAGGCCCTGAACGTTACAATTCACTATCAGTTTTTCGTCCCATTCGATAATCTAGACTCACAGCAGAACGGCCATAAGGTGCCCGAGGCAGCAATAGACCCATGGAGTCAAGTCGGCTGGAGGACGATGTATTGAATCGGGACGCAATTTGAGTGATCCATCGTCATTAGGAGGCCCTGAACGTTACAATTCACTATCAGTTTTTCGTCCCATTCGATAATCTAGACTCACAGCAGAACGGCCATAAGGTGCCCGAGGCAGCAATAGACCCATGGAGTCAAGTCGGCTGGAGGACAATGTATTGAATCGGGACGCAATTTGAGTGATCCATCGTCATTACGTGGCCCTGAACGTTACAATTCACCATCAGTTTTTCGTCCCATTCGATAATCTACACTCACAGCAGAACGGCCATAAGGTGCCCGAGGCAGCAATAGACCCATGGAGTCAAGTCCGCTGGAGGACGATGTATTGAATCGGGACGCAATTTGAGTGATCCATCGTCATTAGGAGGCACTGACCGTTACAATTCACTATCAGTTTTTTGTCCCATTCGATAATCTAGACTCACAGCAGAACGGCCATAAGGTGTCCGAGGCAGCAATAGACCCATGGAGTCAACTCGGCTGGAGGACGATGTATTTAATCGGGACGCAATTTGAGTGATCCATCGTCATTAGGTGGCCCTGAACGTTACAATTCACTATCAGTTTTTCGTCCGATTCGTAAATCTTTGATTCACAGCAGAACGGCCATAAGGTGCCCGAGGCAGCAATAGACGCATGGAGACAAGTCTGCTGGAGGACGATGTATTGAATCGGGACGCAATTTGAGTGTTCCATCGTCATTAGGAGGCCCTGAACGTTACAATTCACTATCAGTTTTTCGTCCCATTCGATAATCTAGACTCACAGCAGAACGGCCATAAGGTGCCCGAGGCAGAAATAGACCCATGGAGTCAAGTCGGCTGGAGGACGATGTATTGAATCGGGACGCAATTTGAGTGATCCATCGTCATTAGGTGGCCCCCAAAGTTACAATTCACTATCAGTTTTTCGTCCGATTCGAAAATCTTTGACTCACAGCAGAACGGCCATAAGGTGCCCGAGGCAGCAATAGAGGCATGAAGTCAAGTCTGCTGGAGGACGATGTATTGAATCAGGACGCAATTTGAGTGATCCATCGTCATTAGGTGGCCCTGAACGTTACAATTCACTATCAGTTTTTCATCCCATTCTATAATCTAGACTCACAGCAGAACGGCCATAAGGTGCCCGAGGCAGCAATAGTCCCATGGAGTCAAGTCGGCTGGGGACGATGTATTGAATCGGGACGCAATTTGAGTGATCCATCGTCATTAGGAGGCCCTGAACGTTACAATTCACTATCAGTTTTTCGTCCCATTCGATAATCTAGACTCACAGCAGAACGGCCATAAGTTGCCCGAGGCAGCAATAGACCCATGGAGTCAAGTCGGCTGGAGGACGATGTATTGAATCGGGACGCAATTTGAGTGATCCATCGTCATTAGGTGGCCCCCAAAGTTACAATTCACTATCAGTTTTTCGTGCGATTCGAAAATCTTTGACTCACAGCAGAACGGCCATAAGGTGCCCGAGGCAGCAATAGAGGCATGAAGTCAATTCTGCTGGAGGACGATGTATTGAATCAGGACGCAATTTGAGTGATCCATCGTCATTAGGTGGCCCTGAACTTTACAATTCACTATCAGTTTTTCGTCCCATTCGATAATCTAGACTCACAGCAGAACGGCCGTAAGGTGCCCGAGGCAGCAATAGACCCATGGAGACAAGTCGGCTGGGGACGATGTATTGAATCGGGACGCAATTTGAGTGATCCATCGTCATTAGGTGGCCCTGAACGTTACAATTCACTATCAGTTTTTCGTCCCATTCGATAATCTAGATTCACAGCACAACGACCATAAGGTGCCCGAGGCAGCAATAGACCCATGGAGTCAACTCGGCTGGAGGACGATGTATTGAATCGGGACGCAATTTGAGTGATCCATCGTCATTAGGTGGCCCTGAATGTTACAATTCACTATCAGTTTTTCGTCCGATTCGAAAATCTTTGACTCACAGCAGAACGGCCATTAGGTGCCCGAGGCAGCAATCGACCCATGGAGACAAGTATGTGGGAGGACGATGTATTGAATCGGGACGCAATTTGAGTGATCCATCGTCATTAGGAGGCCCTGAACGTTACAATTCACTATCAGTTTTTCGTCCCATTCGATAATCTAGACTCACAGCAGAACGGCCATAAGGTGCCCGAGGCAGCAATAGACCCATGGAGTCAAGTCGGCTGGAGGACGATGAATTGAATCGGGACGCAATTTGAGTGATCCATCGTCATTAGGAGGCCCTGACCGTTACAATTCACTATCAGTTTTTTGTCCCATTCGATAATCTAGACCCACAGCAGAACGGCCATAAGGTGTCCGAGGCAGCAATAGACCCATGGAGTCAACTCGGCTGGAGGACGATGTATTGAATCGGGACGCAATTTGAGTGTTCCATCGTCATTAGGAGGCCCTGAACGATACAATTCACTATCACTTTTTCGTCCGATTCGAAAATCTTTGACTCACAGCAGAACGGCCATATGGTGCCAAGGCAGCAATAGACCCATGGAGACATGTCCGCTGGAGGACGATGTATTGAATCGGGATGCAATTTGAGTGATCCATCGTCATTAGGTGGCCCTGAACGTTACAATTCACTATCAGTTTTTCATCCCATTCTATAATCTAGACTCACAGCAGAACGGCCATAAGGTGCCGGAGGCAGCAATAGTCCCATGGAGTCAAGTCGGCTAGTGGACGATGTACTGAATCGGGACGCAATTTGTGTGGTCCATCGTCATTAGGCTGTCCTGAATGTTACAAATCACTATCAGTTTTTCGTCCGAAACGAAAATCTTTGACTCACAGCAGAACGGCCATAAGGTGCCCGAGGCAGCAAACGACCCATGGAGACAAGTCTGCTGGAGGACGATGTATTGAATCGGGACGCAATTTGAGTGATCCATCGTCATTAGGTGGCCCTGAAAGTTACAATTCACTATCAGTTTTTCGTCCGATTCGAAAATCTTTGACTCACAGCAGAACGGCCATAAGGTGCCCGAGGCAGCAATAGACGCATGGAGACAAGTCTGCTGGAGGACGATGTATTGAATCGGGACGCAATTTGAGTGTTCCATCGTCATTAGGAGGCCCTGAACGTTACAATTCACTATCAATTTTCTCGTCCGATTCGAAAATCTTTGAGTCACAGCAGGCCTGCCATAAGGTGCCCGAGGCAGCAATAGACCCATGGAGACAAGTCCGATTCGAAAATCTTTGACTCACAGTAGAACGGCCATTAGGTGCCCGAGGGAGCAATAGACACATGAAGTCAAGTCTGCTGGAGGACGATGTATTGAATCAGGACGCAATTTGAGTGATCCATCGTCATTAGGTGGCCCTGAACGTTACAATTCACTATCAGTTTTTCGACCCATTCGATAATCTAGATTCACGGCAGAACGGCCATAAGGTGCCCGAGGCAGCAATAGACCCATGGAGTCAACTCGGCTGGAGGACGATGTATTGAATCGGGACGCAATTTGCGTGGTCCATCGTCATTAGGTGGCCCTGAATGTTACAATTCACTATCAGTTTTTCGTCCGATTCGAAAATCTTTGACTCACAGTAGAACGGCCATTAGGTGCCCGAGGCAGCAATCGACCCATGGAGACAAGTCGGATATAGGACGATGTATTGAATCGGGACGCAATTTGAGTGATCCATCGCCATTAGGAGGCCCTGAACGTTACAATTCACTATCAGTTTTTCGTCCCATTCGATAATCTAGACTCACAGCAGAACGGCCATAAGGTGCCGGAGGCAGAAATAGACCCATGGAGTCAAGTCGGCTGGAGGACGATGTATTGAATCGGGACGCAATTTGAGTGATCCATCGTCATTAGGAGGCCCTGAACGTTACAATTCACTATCAGTTTTTCGTCCCATTCGATAATCTAGACTCACAGCAGAACGGCCATAAGGTGCCCGAGGCAGCAATATACCCATGGAGACAAGACTGCTGAAGGACGATGTATTGAATCGGGACGCAATTTGAGTGATCCATCGTCATTAGGTGGCCCTGAACGTTACAATTCACTATCAGTTATTCGTCCCATTCGATAATCTAGACTCACAGCAGAACGGCCATAAGGTGCCCGAGGCAGCAATAGACCCATGGAGACAAGTCCGCTGGAGGACGATGTATTGAATCGGGACGCAATTTGAGTGATCCATCGTCATTAGGAGGCCCTGAACGTTACAATTCACTATCAGTTTTTCGTCCGATTCGAAAATCTTTGAGTCATAGCAGGCCTGCCATAAGGTGCCCGTGGCAGCAATAGACCCATGGAGACATGTCTGCTGGAGGACAATGTATTGAATCGGGACGCAATTTGAGTGATCCATCGTCATTAGGTGGCCCTGAACGTTACAATTCACTATCAGTTTAACGTCCGATTCGAAAATCTTTGAGTCACAGCAGGCCTGCCATAAGGTGCCCGAGGCAGCAATAGTCCCATGGAGTCAAGTCGGCTAGTGGACGATGTACTGAATCAAGACGCAATTTGTGAGGTCCATCGTCATTAGGTGGCCCTGAACGTTACAAATCACTATCAGTTTTTCGCCCGATTCGAAAATCTTTGACTCACAGCAGAACGGCCATAAGGTGCCCGAGGCAGCAATCGACCCATGGAGACAAGTCTGCTGGAGGACGATGTATTGAATCGGGATGCAATTTGCGTGATCCATCGTCATTAGGTGGCCCTGAAAGTTACAATTCACTATCAGTTTTTCGTCTGATTCGAAAATCTTTGACTCACAGCAGAACGGCCATAAGGTGCCCGAGGCAGCAATAGACCCATGAAGTCAAGTCTGCTGGAGGACGATGTATTGAATCAGGACGCAATTTGAGTGATCCATCGTCATTAGGTGGCCCTGAACGTTACAATTCACTATCAGTTTTTCGTCCCATTCGATAATCTAGACTCACAGCAGAACGGCCATAAGGTGCCCGAGGCAGCAATAGACCCATGGAGACAAGTCGGCTGAGGACGATGTATTGAAACGGGACGCAATGTGAATGATCCATCGTCATTAGGTGGCCCTGAACGTTACAATTCACTATCAGTTATTCGTCCCATTCGATAATCTAGACTCACAGCAGAACGGCCATAAGGTGCCCGAGGCAGCAATAGACCCATGGAGTCAAGTCGCCTGGAGGACGATGTATTGAATCGGGACGCAATTTGAGTGATCCATCGTCATTAGGTGGCCCTGAACGTTACAATTCACTATCAGTTTTTCCTCCGATTCGTAAATCTTTGACTCACAGCAGAACGGCCATAAGGTGCCCGAGGCAGCAATAGACGCATGGAGACACGTCTGCTGGAGGACGATGTATTGAATCGGGACGCAATTTGAGTGTTCCATCGTCATTAGGAGGCCCTGAATGTTACAATTCACTATCAGTGTTTCGTCCGATTCGAAAATCTTTGACTCACAGCAGGCCTGCCATAAGGTGCCCGAGGCAGCAATAGACCCATGGAGACAAGTCTGCTGGAGGACGATGTATTGAATCGGGACGCAATTTGAGTGATCCATCGTCATTAGGAGGCCCTGAACGTTACAATTCACTATCAGTTTTTCGTCCCGTTCGATAATCTAGACTCACAGCAGAACGGCCATAAGGTCCCCGTGGCAGCAATAGACCCATGGAGTCAACTCGGCTGGAGGACGATGTATTGAATCGGGACGCAATTTGCGTGGTCCATCGTCATTAGGTGGCCCTGAATGTTACAATTCACAATCAGTTTTTCGTCCGAGTCGAAAATCTTTGAGTCACAGCAGAACGGCCATTAGGTGCCCGAGGCAGCAATCGACCCATGGAGAAAAGTCTGCTGGAGGACGATGTATTGAATCGGGACGCAATTTGAGTGATCCATCGTCATTAGGAGGCCCTGAACGTTACAATTCACTATCAGTTTTTCGTCCCGTTCGATAATCTAGACTCACAGCAGAACGGCCATAAGTTGCCCGAGTCAGCAATAGACCCATGGAGAAAAGTCGGCTGGGGACGATGTATTGAATCGGGACGCAATTTGAGTGATCCATCGTCATTAGGTGGCCCTGAACGTTACAATTCACTATCAGTTTTTCGTCCCATTCGATAATCTAGATTCACAGCAGAACGGCCATAAGGAGCCCGAGGCAGCAATAGACGCATGGAGTCAACTCGGCTGGAGGACGATGTATTGAATCGGGACGCAATTTGCGTGGTCCATCGTCATTAGGTGGCCCTGAATGTTACAATTCACTATCACGTTTTCGTCCGAGTCGAAAATCTTTGACTCACAGCAAAACGGCCATTAGGTGCCCGAGGCAGCAATCGACCCATGGAGACAAGTCCGATATAGGACGATGTATTGAATCGGGACGCAATTTGAGTGATCCATCGCCATTAGGAGGCCCTGAACGTTACAATTCACTATCAGTTTTTCGTCCCATTCGATAATCTAGACTCACAGCAGAACGGCCAAGAGGTGCCCGAGGCAGAAATAGACGCATGGAGTCAAGTCGGCTGGAGGACGATGTATTGAATCGGGACGCAATTTGAGTGATCCATCGTCATTAGGAGGCCCTGAACGTTACAATTCACTATCAGTTTTTCGTCCCATTCGATAATCTAGACTCACAGCAGAACGGCCATAAGGTGCCCGAGGCAGCAATAGACCCATGGAGACAAGTCCGCTGGAGGACGATGTATTGAATCGGGACGCAATTTGAGTGATCCATCGTCATTAGGAGGCCCTGAACGTTACAATTCACTATCAGTTTTTCGTCCGATTCGAAAATCTTTGAGTCACAGCAGGCCTGCCATAAGGTGCCCGAGGCAGCAATAGACCCATGGAGACATGTCTGCTGGAGGACAATGTATTGAATCGGGACGCAATTTGAGTGATCCATCGTCATTAGGTGGCCCTGAACGTTACAATTCACTATCAGTTTAACGTCCGATTCGAAAATCTTTGAGTCACAGCAGGCCTGCCATAAGGTGCCCGAGGCAGCAATAGTCCCATGGAGTCAAGTCGGCTAGTGGACGATGTACTGAATCAAGACGCAATTTGTGAGGTCCATCGTCATTAGGTGGCCCTGAACGTTACAAATCACTATCAGTTTTTCGCCCGATTCGAAAATCTTTGACTCACAGCAGAACGGCCATAAGGTGCCCGAGGCAGCAATCGACCCATGGAGACAAGTCTGCTGGAGGACGATGTATTGAATCGGGATGCAATTTGCGTGATCCATCGTCATTAGGTGGCCCTGAAAGTTACAATTCACTATCTGTTTTTCGTCTGATTCGAAAATCTTTGACTCACAGCAGAACGGCCATGAGGTGCCCGAGGCAGCAATAGACCCATGAAGTCAAGTCTGCTGGAGGACGATGTATTGAATCAGGACGCAATTTGAGTGATCCATCGTCATTAGGTGGCCCTGAACGTTACAATTCACTATCAGTTTTTCGTCCCATTCGATAATCTAGACTCACAGCAGAACGGCCATAAGGTGCCCGAGGCAGCAATAGACCCATGGAGACAAGTCGGCTGAGGACGATGTATTGAAACGGGACGCAATTTGAATGATCCATCGTCATTAGGTGGCCCTGAACGTTACAATTCACTATCAGTTATTCGTCCCATTCGATAATCTAGACTCACAGCAGAACGGCCATAAGGTGCCCGAGGCAGCAATAGACCCATGGAGACAAGTCCGCTGGAAGACGATGTATTGAATCGGGACGCAATTTGAGTGACCCATCGTCATTAGGAGGCCCTGAACGATACAATTCACTATCAGTTTTTTGTCCCTTTCGATAATCTAGACTCAAAGCAGAACGGCCTTAAGGTGCACGAGGCAGCAATAGACCCATGGAGTCAAGTCGCCTGGAGGACGATGTATTGAATCGGGACGCAATTTGAGTGATCCATCGTCATTAGGTGGCCCTGAACGTTACAATTCACTATCAGTTTTTCGTCCGATTCGAAAATCTTTGACTCACAGCAGGCCTGCCATAAGGTGCCCGAGGCAGCAATAGACCCATGGAGACAAGTCTGCTGGAGGACGATGTATTGAATCGGGACGCAATTTGAGTGATCCATCGTCATTAGGAGGCCCTGAACGTTACAATTCACTATCAGTTTTTCGTCCCGTTCGATAATCTAGACTCACAGCAGAACGGCCATAAGGTCCCCGTGGCAGCAATAGACCCATGGAGTCAACTCGGCTGGAGGACGATGTATTGAATCGGGACGCAATTTGCGTGGTCCATCGTCATTAGGTGGCCCTGAATGTTACAATTCACAATCAGTTTTTCGTCCGAGTCGAAAATCTTTGACTCACAGCAGAACGGCCATTAGGTGCCCGAGGCAGCAATCGACCCATGGAGAAAAGTCTGCTGGAGGACGATGTATTGAATCGGGACGCAATTTGAGTGATCCATCGTCATTAGGAGGCCCTGAACGTTACAATTCACTATCAGTTTTTCGTCCCGTTCGATAATCTAGACTCACAGCAGAACGGCCATAAGGTGCCCGAGTCAGCAATAGACCCATGGAGAAAAGTCGGCTGGGGACGATGTATTGAATCGGGACGCAATTTGAGTGATCCATCGTCATTAGGTGGCCCTGAACGTTACTATTCACTATCAGTTTTTCGTCCCATTCGATAATCTAGATTCACAGCAGAACGGCCATAAGGTGCCCGAGGCAACAATAGACGCATGGAGTCAACTCGGCTGGAGGACGATGTATTGAATCGGGACGCAATTTGCGTGGTCCATCGTCATTAGGTGGCCCTGAATGTTACAATTCACTATCACGTTTTCGTCCGAGTCGAAAATCTTTGACTCACAGCAAAACGGCCATTAGGTGCCCGAGGCAGCAATCGACCCATGGAGACAAGTCTGCTGGAGGACGATGTATTGATCGGGACGCAATTTGAGTGTTCCATCGTCATTAGGAGGCCCTGAACGTTACAATTCACTATCAGTTTTTCGTCCCATTCGATAATCTAGACTCACAGAAGAACGGTCATAAGGTGCGCGAGGCAGCAATAGACCCATGGAGTCAAGTCGGCTGGAGGACGATGTATTGAATCGGGACGCAATTTGAGTGACCCATCGTCATTAGGAGGCCCTGAACGTTACAATTCACTATCAGTTTTTTGTCCCATTCGATAATCTAGACTCACAGCAGAACGGCCATAAGGTGCCCGAGGCAGCAATAGACCCTTGGCGTCAAGTCGGCTGGAGAACGATGTATTGAATCGGGACGCAATTTGAGTGATCCATCGTCATTAGGTGGCCCTGAACGTTACAATTCACTATCAGTTTTTCGTCCCATTCGATAATCTAGACTCACAGCAGAACGGCCATAAGGTGCCCGAGGCAGCAATAGACCCATGGAGACAAGTCCGCTGGAGGACGATGTATTGAATCGGGACGCAATTTGAGTGATCCATCGTCATTAGGAGGCCCTGAACGTTACAATTCACTATCAGTTTTTCGTCCCATTCGATAATCTAGACTCACAGCAGAACGGCCATAAGGTGCCCGAGGCAGCAATAGACCCATGGAGTCAAGTCGGCTGGAGGACGATGTATTGAATCGGGACGCAATTTGAGAGATCCATCGTCATTAGGTGGCCCTGAACGTTACAATTCACTATCAGTTTTTCGTCCCATTCTATAATCTAGACTCACAGCAGAACGGCCATAAGGTGCCCGAGGCAGCAATAGACCCATGGAGACAAGTCTGCTGGAGGACGATGTATTGAATCGGGACGCAATTTGAATGATCCATCGTCATTAGGAGGCCCTGAACGTTACAATTCACTATCAGTTTTTTGTCCCATTCGAGAATCTAGACTCACAGCAGAACGGCCATAAGGTGCCCGAGGCAGCTATAGACCCATGGAGTCAAGTCGGCTGGAGGACGATGTATTGAATCGGGACGCAATTTGAGTGTTCCATCGTCATTAGGAGGCCCTGAACGTTACAATTCACTCTCAGTTTTTCGTCCGATTCGAAAATCTTTGAGTCACAGCAGGCCTGCCATAAGGTGCCCGAGGCAGCAATAGACCAATGGAGACAAGTCTGCTGGAGGACGATGTATTGAATCGGGACGCAATTTGAGTGATCCATCGTCATTAGGAGGCCCTGAACGTTACAATTCACTTTCAGTTTTTCGTCCCATTCGATAATCTAGACTCACAGCAGAACGGCCATAAGGTGCCCGAGGCAGCAATAGACCCATGGAGTCAAGTCGGCTGGAGGACGATGTATTGAATCGGGACGCAATTTGAGAGATCCATCGTCATTAGGTGGCCCTGAACGTTACAATTCACTATCAGTTTTTCGTCGCATTCGATAATCTTGACTCACAGCAGAACGGCCATAAGGTGCCGAGGCAGCAATAGACCCATGGAGACAAGTCTGCTGGAGGATGATGTATTGAATCGGGACGCAATTTGAGTGATCCATCGTCATTAGGTGGCCCTGAACGTTACAATTCACTATCAGTTTTTCGTCCGATTCGTAAATCTTTGACTCACAGCAGAACGGCCATAAGGTGCCCGAGGCAGCAATAGACGCATGGAGACAAGTCTGCTGGAGGACGATGTATTGAATCGGGACGCAATTTGAGTGTTCCATCGTCATTAGGAGGCCCTGAACGTTACAATTCACTATCAGTTTTTCGTCCGATTCGAAAATCTTTGAGTCACAGCAGGCCTGCCATAAGGTGCCCGAGGCAGCAATAAACCCATGGAGACAAGTCGGCTGGAGGACGATGTATTGAATCGGGACGCAATTTGAGAGATCCATCGTCATTAGGTGGCCCTGAACGTTACTATTCACTATCAGTTTTTCGTCCCATTCGATAATCTAGACTCACAGCAGAACGGCCATAAGGTGCCCGAGGCAGCAATAGACCCATGGAGACAAGTCTGCTGGAGGACGATGTATTGAATCGGGACGCAATTTGAATGATCCATCGTCATTAGGAGGCCCTGAACGTTACAATTCACTATCAGTTTTTTGTCCCATTCGAGAATCTAGACTCACAGCAGAACGGCCATAAGGTGCCCGAGGCAGCAATAGACCCATGGAGTCAAGTCGGCTGGAGGACGATGTATTGAATCGGGACGCAATTTGAGTGTTCCATCGTCATTAGGAGGCCCTGAACGTTACAATTCACTATCAGTTTTTCGTCCGATTCGAAAATCTTTGAGTCACAGCAGGCCTGCCATAAGGTGCCCGAGGCAGCAATAGACCCATGGAGACAAGTCTGCTGGAGGACGATGTATTGAATCGGGACGCAATTTGAGTGATCCATCGTCATTAGGTGGCCCTGAACGTTACAATTCACTATCAGTTTTTCATCCCAATCTATAATCTTGACTCACAGCAGATCGGCCATAAGGTGCCCGAGGCAGCAATAGTCCCATGGAGTCAAGTCGGCTGGGGACGATGTATTGAATCGGGACGCAATTTGAGTGATCCATCGTCATTAGGTGGCCCTGAACGTTACAATTCACTATCAGTTTTTCGTCCCATTCGATAATCTAGACTCACAGCAGAACGGCCATAAGGTGCCCGAGGCAGCAATAGACCCATGGAGTCAAGTCGGCTGGAGGACGATGTATTGAATCGGGACGTAATTTGAGTGATCCATCGTCATTAGGAGGCCCTGAACGTTACAATTCACTATCAGTTTTTCATCCCATTCGATAATCTAGACTCACAGCAGAACGGCCATAAGGTGCCCGAGGCAGCAATAGACCCATGGAGTCAAGTCGGCTGGAGGACGATGTATTGAATCGGGACACAATGTGAGTGATCCATCGTCATTAGGTGGCCCTGAACGTTACAATTCACTATCAGTTTTTCGTCCCATTCGATAATCTAGACTCACAGCAGAACGGCCATAAGGTGCCCGAGGCAGCAATAGACCCATGGAGTCAAGTCGGTTGGAGGACGATGTATTGAATCGGGACGCAATTTGAGTGATCCATCGTCATTAGGTGGCCCTGAACGTTACAATTCACTATCAGTTTTTCGTCCGATTCGTAAATCTTTGACTCACAGCAGAACGGCCATAAGGTGCCCGAGGCAGCAATTGACGCATGGAGACAAGTCTGCTGGAGGACGATGTATTGAATCGGGACGCAATTTGAGTGTTCCATCGTCATTAGGAGGCCCTGAACGTTACAATTCACTATCAGTTTTTCGTCCGATTCGAAAATCTTTGAGTCACAGCAGGTCTGCCATAAGGTGCCCGAGGCAGCAATAGACCCATGAAGACAAGTCTGCTGGAGGACGATGTATTGAATCGGGACGCAATTTGAGTGATCCATCGTCATTAGGTGGCCCTGAACGTTACAATTCACTATCAGTTTTTCATCCCATTCGATAATCTAGACTCACAGCAGAACGGCCATAAGGTGCCCGAGGCAGCAATAGTCCCATGGAGTCAAGTCGGCTAGTGGACGATGTATTGAATCGGGACGCAATTTGTGTGGTCCATCGTCATTAGGTGGCCCTGAATGTTACAAATCACTATCAGTTTTTCGTCCGATTCGAAAATCTTTGACTCACAGCAGAACGGCCATTAGGTGCCCGAGGCAGCAATCGACCCATGGAGACAAGTCTGCTGGGGGACGATGTATTGAATCGGGACGTAATTTGAGTGATCCATCGTCATTAGGAGGCCCTGAACGTTACAATTCACTATCAGTTTTTCGTCCCATTCGATAATCTAGACTCACAGCAGAACGGCCATAAGGTGCCCGAGGCAGCAATAGACCCATGGAGTCAAGTCGGCTGGAGGACGATGTATTGAATCGGGACGCAATTTGAGAGATCCATCGTCATTAGGTGGCCCTGAACGTTACAATTCACTATCAGTTTTTCGTCCCATTCGATAATCTAGACTCACAGCAGAACGGCCATAAGGTGCCCGAGGCAGCAATAGACCCATGGAGACAAGTCTGCTGGAGGACGATGTATTCAATCGGGACGCAATTTGAAAGATCCATCGTCATTAGGAGGCCCTGAACGTTACAATTCACTATCAGTTTTTTGTCCCATTCGAGAATCTAGACTCACAGCAGAACGGCCATAAGGTGCCCGAGGCAGCAATAGACCCATGGAGTCAAGTCGGCTGGAGGACGATGTATTGAATCGGGACGCAATTTGAGTGTTCCATCGTCATTAGGAGGCCCTGAACGTTACAATTCACTCTCAGTTTTTCGTCCGATTCGAAAATCTTTGAGTCACAGCAGGCCTGCCATAAGGTGCCCGAGGCAGCAATAGACCAATGGAGACAAGTCTGCTGGAGGACGATGTATTGAATCGGGACGCAATTTGAGTGATCCATCGTCATTAGGAGGCCCTGAACGTTACAATTCACTTTCAGTTTTTCGTCCCATTCGATAATCTAGACTCACAGCAGAACGGCCATAAGGTGCCCGAGGCAGCAATAGACCCATGGAGTCAAGTCGGCTGGAGGACGATGTATTGAATCGGGACGCAATTTGAGAGATCCATCGTCATTAGGTGGCCCTGAACGTTACAATTCACTATCAGTTTTTCGTCGCATTCGATAATCTTGACTCACAGCAGAACGGCCATAAGGTGCCGAGGCAGCAATAGACCCATGGAGACAAGTCTGCTGGAGGATGATGTATTGAATCGGGACGCAATTTGAGTGATCCATCGTCATTAGGTGGCCCTGAACGTTACAATTCACTATCAGTTTTTCATCCCATTCTATAATCTAGACTCACAGCAGAACGGCCATAAGGTGCCCGAGGCAGCAATAGTCCCATGGAGTCAAGTCGGCTAGTGGACGATGTACTGAATCGGGACGCAATTTGTGTGGTCCATCGTCATTAGGTGGCCCTGAATGTTACAAATCACTATCAGTTTTTCGTCCGATTCGAAATTCTTTGACTCACAGCAGAACGGCCATAAGGTGCCCGAGGCAGCAATAGACCCATGGAGACAAGTCTGCTGGAGGACGATGTATTCAATCGGGACGCAATTTGAATGATCCATTGTCATTAGGAGGCCCTGAACGTTACAATTCACTATCAGTTTTTTGTCCCATTCGAGAATCTAGACTCACAGCAGAACGGCCATAAGGTGCCCGAGGCAGCAATAGACCCATGGAGTCAAGTCGGCTGGAGGACGATGTATTGAATCGGGACGCAATTTGAGTGACCCAACGTCATTAGGTGGCCCTGAACGTTACAATTAACTGTCAGTTTTTTGTCCGATTCGAAAATCTTTGACTCACAGCAGAACGGCCATAAGGTGCCCGACGCAGCAATAGACCCATGGAGACAAGTCTGCTGGAGGACGATGTATTGAATCGGGACGCAATTTGAGTGATCCATCGTCATTAGGTGGCCCTGAACGTTACAATTCACTATCAGTCTTTCGTCCGATTCGAAAATCTTTGAGTCACAGCAGAACGGCCATAAGGTGCCCGAGGCAGCAATAGACCCATGGAGACAAGTCTGCTGGAGGACGATGTATTGAATCGGGACGCAATTTGAGTGTTCCATCGTCATTAGGAGGCCCTGAACGTTACAATTCACAATCAGTTTTTCGTCCGATTCCAAAATCTTTGACTCACAGCAGAACGACCATAAGGTGCCCGAGGCATAAATAGACCCATGGAGACAAGTCTGCTGGAGGACGATGTATTGAATCGGGACGCAATTTGAGTGTTTCATCGTCATTAGGAGGCCCTGAATGTTACAATTAACTATCAGTTTTTCGACCCATTCGATAATCTAGACTCACGGGAGAACGACCATATGGTGCCCGAGGCAGCAATAGACCCATGGAGACAAGTGTGCTGGAGGACGATGTATTGAATCGGGACGCAATTTGAGTGACCCATCGTCATTAGGTGGCCCTGAACGTCACAATTAACTGTCAGTTTTTTGTCCGATTCGCAAATCTTTGAGTCACAGCAGAACGGCCATAAGGTGCCCGAGGCAGCAATAGACCCATGGAGACAAGTCTGCTGGAGGACGATGTATTGAATCGGGACGCAATTTGAGTGATCCATCGTCATTAGGTGGCCCTGAACGTTACAATTCACTATCAGTTTTTCGTCCCATTCGATAATCTAGACTCACAGCAGAACGGCCATAAGTTGCCCGAGGCAGCAATAGACCCATGGAGACAAGTTTGCTGGAGGACGATGTATTGAATCGGGACGCAATTTGAGTGATCCATCGTCATTAGGTGGCCCTGAACGTTACAATTCACTATCAGTTTTTCGTCCCATTCGATAATCTAGACTCACAGCAGAACGGCCATAAGGTGCCCGAGGCAGCTACAGACCCATGGAGTCAAGTCGGCTGGAGGACGATGTATTGAATCGGGACGCAATTTGCGTGGTCCATCGTCATTAGGTGGCCCTGAATGTTACAATTCACTATCAGATTTTCGTCCGATTCGAAAATCTTTGACTCACTGCAGAACGGCCATAAGGTGCCCGAGGCAGCAATAGACCCATGGAGACAAGTCTGCTGGAGGTCGATGTATTGAATCGGGACGCAATTTGAGTGTTCCATCGTCATTAGGAGGCCCTGAACGTTACAATTCACTATCAGTTTTTCGTCCGATTCGAAAATCTTTGACTCACAGCAGAACGGCCATAAGGTGCCCGAGGCAGCAATTGACCCATGGAGACAATTCTGCTGGAGGACGATGTATTGAATCGGGACGCAATTTGAGTGTTCCATCGTCATTAGGAGGCCCTGAACGTTACAATTCACTATCAGTTTTTCGTCCGATTCGAAAATCTTTGACTCACAACAGAACGGCCATAAGGTGCCCGAGGCAGCAATAGACCCATGGAGACAAGTCTGCTGGAGGACGATGTATTGATTCGGGACGCAATTTGAGTGATCCATCGTCATTAGATGGCCCTGAATGTTTGCCCGAGGCAGCAATAGACCCATGGAGACAAGTCTGCTGGAGGACGATGTATTGAATCGGGACGCAATTTGAGTGTTCCATCGTCATTAGGAGGCCCTGAACGTTACAATTCACTATCAGTTTTTCGTCCGATTCGAAAATCTTTGAGTCACAGCAGAACGGCCATAATGTGGCCGAGGCAGCAATAGACCCATTGAGACAAGTCTGCTGGAGGACGATGTATTGAATCGGGACGCAATTTGAGTGATCCATCGTCATTAGGTGGCCCTGAACGTTACAATTCACTATCAGTTTTTCGTCCGATTCGAAAATCTTTGACTCATAGCAGAACGGCCATAAGGTGCCCGAGGCAGCAATAGACACATGGAGACAAGTCTGCTGGAGGACGATGTATTGAATCGGGACGCAATTTGAGTGATCCATCGTCATTAGGAGGCCCTGAACGTTACAATTCACTATCAGTTTTTCGTCCCATTCGATAATCTAGACTCACAGCAGAACGGCCATAAGGTGCCCGAGGCAGCAATAGACACATGGAGACAAGTCTGCTGGAGGACGATGCATTGAATCGGGACGCAATTTGAGTGATCCATCGTCATTAGGTGGCCCTGAACGTTACAATTCACTATCAGTTTTTCGTCCGATTCGAAAATCTTTGACTCATAGCAGAACGGCCATAAAGTTCCCGAGGCAGCAATAGACACATGGAGAGAAGTCTGCTGGAGGACGATGTATTGAATCGGGACGCAATTTGAGTGATCCATCGTCATTAGGTGGCCCTGAACGTTACAATTCACTATCAGTTTTTCGTCCGATTCGAAAATCTTTGACTCATAGCAGAACGGCCATAAGGTGCCCGAGGCAGCAATAGACACATGGAGACAAGTCTGCTGGAGGACGATGTATTGAATCGGGACGCAATTTGAGTGTTCCATTGTCATTAGGAGGCCATGAATGTTACAATTAACTATCAGTTTTTCGTCCCATTCGATAATCTAGACTCACGGGAGAACGACCATAAGGTGCCCGAGGCAGCAATAGACCCATGGAGACAAGTCTGCTGGAGGACGATGTATTGAATCGGGACGCAATTTGAGTGATCCATCGTCATTAGGTGGCCCTGAACGTTACAATTCACTATCAGCCTTTCGACCGATTCGAAAATCTTTGAGTCACAGCAGAACGGCCATTAGGTGCCCGAGGCAGTAATAGACGCATGGTGACAAGTCTGCTGGTGGACGATGTATTGAATCGGGACGCAATTTGAGTGATCCATCGTCATTAGGTGGCCCTGAATAATACAATTCACTTTCCGTTTTTCGTCCGATTCGAAAATCTTTGACTCACAGCAGAACGGCCATAAGGTGCCCGAGGCAGCAATAGACCCAGGGAGACAAGTCTGCTGGAGGACGATGTATTGAATCGGGACGCAATTTGAGTGTTCAATCGTCATTAGGAGACCCTGTACGTTACAATTCACTATCAGTTTTTCGTCCGATTCGAAAATCTTCGAGTCACAGCAGAACGGCCATAATGTGGCCGAGGCAGCAATAGACCCATTGAGACAAGTCTGTTGGAGGACGATGTATTGAATCGGGACGCAATTTGAGTGATCCATCGTCATTAGGTGGCCCTGAACGTTACAATTCACTATCAGTTTTTCGTCCGATTCGAAAATCTTTGACTCACAGCAGAACGGCCATAAGGTGCCCGAGGCAGCAATAGACACATGGAGACAACTCTGCTGGAGGACGATGTATTGAATCGGGACGCAATTTGAGTGATCCATCGTCATTAGGTGGCCCTGAACGTTACAATTCACTATCAGTTTTTCGTCCCATTCGATAATCTAGACTCACAGCAGAATGGCCATAAGGTGCCCGAGGCAGCAATAGACACATGGAGACAAGTCTGCTGGAGGACGATGTATTGAATCGGTATGCAATTTGAGTGATCCATCGTCATTAGGTGGCCCTGAACGTTACAATTCACAATCAGTTTTTCGTCCGATTCGAAAATCTTTGACTCACAGCAGAACGGCCAAAAGGTGCCCGAGGCAGCAATAGACCCATGGAGACAAGTCGGCTGGAGGACGATGTATTGAATTGGGACGCAATTTGCGTGTTCCATCGTCATTAGGAGGCCCTGAACGTTACAATTCACTATCAGTTTTTCGTCCGATTCGAAAATCTTCGACTCACAGCAGAACGGCCAAAAGGTGCCCGAGGCAGCAATAGACCCATGGAGACAAGTCGGCTGGAGGACGATGTATTGAATTGGGACGCAATTTGCGTGTTCCATCGTCATTAGGAGGCCCTGAACGTTACAATTCACTATCAGTTTTTCGTCCGATTCGAAAATCTTTGACTCACAGCAGAACGGCCATAAGGTGCCCGAGGCAGCAATAGACCCATGGAGACAATTCTGCTGGAGGACGATGTATTGAATCGGGACGCAATTTGAGTGTTCCATCGTCATTAGGAGGCCCTGAACGTTACAATTCACTATCAGTTTTTCGTCCGATTCGAAAATCTTTGACTCACAACAGAACGGCCATAAGGTGCCCGAGGCAGCAATAGACCCATGGAGACAAGTCTGCTGGAGGACGATGTATTGAATCGGGACGCAATTTGAGTGTTCCATCGTCATTAGGAGGCCCTGAATGTTACAATTAACTATCAGTTTTTCGTCCCATTCGATAATCTAGACTCACGGGAGAACGACCATAAGGTGCCCGAGGCAGCAATAGACCCATGGAGACAAGTCTGCTGGAGGACGATGTATTGAATCGGGACGCAATTTGAGTGACCCATCGTCATTAGGTGGCCCTGAACGTTACAATTCACTATCAGTTTTTCGTCCGATTCGAAAATCTTTGACTCATAGCAGAACGGCCATAAGGTGCCCGAGGCAGCAATAGACACATGGAGACAAGTCTGCTGGAGGACGATGTATTGAATCGGGACGCAATTTGAGTGATCCATCGTCATTAGGTGGCCCTGAACGTTACAATTCACTATCAGTTTTTCGTCCCATTCGATAATCTAGACTCACAGCAGAACGGCCATAAGGTAGCCGAGGCAGCAATAGACACATGGAGACAAGTCTGCTGGAGGACGATGTATTGAATCGGGACGCAATGTGAGTGATCCATCGTCATTAGGTGGCCCTGAACGTTACAATTCACTATCAGTTTTTCGTCCGATTCGAAAATCTTTGACTCATAGCAGAACGGCCATAAGGTGCCCGAGGCAGCAATAGACACATGGAGACAAGTCTGCTGGAGGACGATGTATTGAATCGGGACGCAATTTGAGTGTTCCATTGTCATTAGGAGGCCCTGAATGTTACAATTAACTATCAGTTTTTCGTCCCATTCGATAATCTAGACTCACGGGAGAACGACCATAAGGTGCCCGAGGCACCAATAGACCCATGGAGACAAGTCTGCTGGAGGACGATGTATTGAATCGGGACGCAATTTGAGTGATCCATCGTCATTAGGTGGCCCTGAACGTTACAATTCACTATCAGCCTTTCGACCGATTCGAAAATCTTTGAGTCACAGCAGAACGGCCACTAGGTGCCCGAGGCAGTAATAGACGCATGGTGACAAGTCTGCTGGTGGACGATGTATTGAATCGGGACGCAATTTGAGTGATCCATCGTCATTAGGTGGCCCTGAATAATACAATTCACTTTCTGTTTTTCGTCCGATTCGAAAATCTTTGACTCACAGCAGAACGGCCATAAGGTGCCCGAGGCAGCAATAGACCCAGGGAGACAAGTCTGCTGGAGGACGATGTATTGAATCGGGACGCAATTTGAGTGTTCCATCGTCTTTAGGAGACCCTGTACGTTACAATTCACTATCAGTTTTTCGTCCGATTCGAAAATCTTCGAGTCACAGCAGAACGGCCATAATGTGGCCGAGGCAGCAATAGACCCATTGAGACAAGTCTGTTGGAGGACGATGTATTGAATCGGGACGCAATTTGAGTGATCCATCGTCATTAGGTGGCCCTGAACGTTACAATTCACTATCAGTTTTTCGTCCGATTCGAAAATCTTTGACTCATAGCAGAACGGCCATAAGGTGCCCGAGGCAGCAATAGACACATGGAGACAAGTCTGCTGGAGGACGATGTATTGAATCGGGACGCAATTTGAGTGATCCATCGTCATTAGGTGGCCCTGAACGTTACAATTCACTATCAGTTTTTCGTCCCATTCGATAATCTAGACTCACGGGAGAACGACCATAAGGTGCCCGAGGCAGCAATAGACCCATGGAGACAAGTCTGCTGGAGGACGATGTATTGAATCGGGACGCAATTTGAGTGACCCATCGTCATTAGGTGGCCCTGAACGTTACAATTCACTATCAGTTTTTCGTCCGATTCGAAAATCTTTGACTCATAGCAGAACGGCCATAAGGTGCCCGAGGCAGCAATAGACACATGGAGACAAGTCTGCTGGAGGACGATGTATTGAATCGGGACGCAATTTGAGTGATCCATCGTCATTAGGTGGCCCTGAACGTTACAATTCACTATCAGTTTTTCGTCCCATTCGATAATCTAGACTCACAGCAGAACGGCCATAAGGTAGCCGAGGCAGCAATAGACACATGGAGACAAGTCTGCTGGAGGACGATGTATTGAATCGGGACGCAATGTGAGTGATCCATCGTCATTAGGTGGCCCTGAACGTTACAATTCACTATCAGTTTTTCGTCCGATTCGAAAATCTTTGACTCATAGCAGAACGGCCGTAAGGTGCCCGAGGCAGCAATAGACACATGGAGTCAAGTCTGCTGGCGGACGATGTATTGAATCGGGACGCAATTTGAGTGTTCCATTGTCATTAGGAGGCCCTGAATGTTACAATTAACTATCAGTTTTTCGTCCCATTCGATAATCTAGACTCACGGGAGAACGACCATAAGGTGCCCGAGGCAGCAATAGACCCATGGAGACAAGTCTGCTGGAGGACGATGTATTGAATCGGGACGCAATTTGAGTGATCCATCGTCATTAGGTGGCCCTGAACGTTACAATTCACTATCAGCCTTTCGACCGATTCGAAAATCTTTGAGTCACAGCAGAACGGCCATTAGGTGCCCGAGGCAGTAATAGACGCATGGTGACAAGTCTGCTGGTGGACGATGTATTGAATCGGGACGCAATTTGAGTGATCCATCGTCATTAGGTGGCCCTGAATAATACAATTCACTTTCTGTTTTTCGTCCGATTCGAAAATCTTTGACTCACAGCAGAACGGCCATAAGGTGCCCGAGGCAGCAATAGACCCAGGGAGACAAGTCTGCTGGAGGACGATGTATTGAATCGGGACGCAATTTGAGTGTTCCATCGTCATTAGGAGACCCTGTACGTTACAATTCACTATCAGTTTTTCGTCCGATTCGAAAATCTTCGAGTCACAGCAGAACGGCCATAATGTGGCCGAGGCAGCAATAGACCCATTGAGACAAGTCTGTTGGAGGACGATGTATTGAATCGGGACGCAATTTGAGTGATCCATCGTCATTAGGTGGCCCTGAACGTTACAATTCACTATCAGTTTTTCGTCCGATTCGAAAATCTTTGACTCATAGCAGAACGGCCATAAGGTGCCCGAGGCAGCAATAGACACATGGAGACAAGTCTGCTGGAGGACGATGTATTGAATCGGGACGCAATTTGAGTGATCCATCGTCATTAGGTGGCCCTGAACGTTACAATTCACTATCAGTTTTTCGTCCTATTCGATAATCTAGACTCACAGCAGAATGGCCATAAGGTGCCCGAGGCAGCAATAGACCCATGGAGACAAGTCGGCTGGAGGACGATGTATTGAATTGGGACGCAATTTGCGTGTTCCATCGTCATTAGGAGGCCCTGAACGTTACAATTCACTATCAGTTTTTCGTCCGATTCGAAAATCTTTGACTCACAGCAGAACGGCCATAAGGTGCCCGAGGCAGCAATAGACACATGGAGACAATTCTGCTGGAGGACGATGTATTGAATCGGGACGCAATTTGAGTGTTCCATCGTCATTAGGAGGCCCTGAACGTTACAATTCACTATCAGTTTTTCGTCCGATTCGAAAATCTTTGACTCACAACACAACGGCCATAAGGTGCCCGAGGCAGCAATAGACCCATGGAGACAAGTCTGCTGGAGGACGATGTATTGAATCGGGACGCAATTTGAGTGTTCCATCGTCATTAGGAGGCCCTGAATGTTACAATTAACTATCAGTTTTTCGTCCCATTCGATAATCTAGACTCACGGGAGAACGACCATAAGGTGCCCGAGGCAGCAATAGACCCATGGAGACAAGTCTGCTGGAGGACGATGTATTGAATCGGGACGCAATTTGAGTGACCCATCGTCATTAGGTGGCCCTGAACGATACAATTCACTATCAGTTTTTCGTCCGATTCGAAAATCTTTGACTCATAGCAGAACGGCCATAAGGTGCCCGAGGCAGCAATAGACACATGGAGACAAGTCTGCTGGAGGACGATGTATTGAATCGGGACGCAATTTGAGTGATCCATCGTCATTAGGTGGCCCTGAACGTTACAATTCACTATCAGTTTTTCGTCCCATTCGATAATCTAGACTCACAGCAGAACGGCCATAAGGTAGCCGAGGCAGCAATAGACACATGGAGACAAGTCTGCTGGAGGACGATGTATTGAATCGGGACGCAATGTGAGTGATCCATCGTCATTAGGTGGCCCTGAACGTTACAATTCACTATCAGTTTTTCGTCCGATTCGAAAATCTTTGACTCATAGCAGAACGGCCATAAGGTGCCCGAGGCAGCAATAGACACATGGAGACAAGTCTGCTGGAGGACGATGTATTGAATCGGGACGCAATTTGAGTGATCCATCGTCATTAGGTGGCCCTGAACGTTACAATTCACTATCAGTTTTTCGTCCGATTCGAAAATCTTTGACCCATAGCAGAACGGCCATAAGGTGCCCGAGGCAGCAATAGACACATGGAGACAAGTCTGCTGGAGGACGATGTATTGAATCGGGACGCTATTTGAGTAATCCATCGTCATTAGGAGGCCCTGAATGTTACAATTCACTATCAGTTTTTCGTCCCATTCGATAATCTAGACTCACGGGAGAACGACCATAAGGTGCCCGAGGCAGCAATAGACCCATGGAGACAAGTCTGCAGGAGGACGATGTATTGAATCGGGACGCAATTTGAGTGATCCATCGTCATTAGGTGGCCCTGAACGTTACAATTCACTATCAGTCTTTCGTACGATTCGAAAATCTTTGAGTCACAGCAGAACGGCCATAAGGTGCCCGAGGCAGTAATAGACGCATGGTGACAAGTCTGCTGGTGGACGATGTATTGAATCGGGACGCAATTTGAGTCATCCATCGTCATTAGGTGGCCCTGAATAATACAATTCACTTTCAGTTTTTCGTCCGATTCGAAAATCTTTGACTCACAGCAGAACGGCCATAAGGTGCCCGAGGCAGCAATAGACCCAGGGAGACAAGTCTGCTGGAGGACGATGTATTGAATCGGGACGCAATTTGAGTGTTCCATCGTCATTAGGAGGCCCTGAACGTTACAATTCACTATCAGTTTTTCGTCCAATTCGAAACTCTTTGAGTCACAGCAGAACGGCCATAATGTGGCCGAGGCAGCAATAGACCCATGGAGACAAGTCGGCTGGAGGACGATGTATTGAATCGGGACGCAATTTGAGTGATCCATCGTCATTAGGTGGCCCTGAACGTTACACTTCACTATCAGTTTTTCGTCCGATTCGAAAATCTTTGACTCATAGCAGAACGGCCATAAGGTGCCCGAGGCAGCAATAGACCCATGGAGACAAGTCTGCTGGAGGACGATGTATTGAATCGGGACGCAACTTGAGTGTTCCATCGTCATTAGGAGGCCCTGAATGTTACAATTAACTATCAGTTTTTCGTCCCATTCGATAATCTAGACTCACGGGAGAACGACCATAAGGTGCCCGAGGCAGCAATAGACCCATGGAGACAAGTCTGCTGGAGGACGATGTATTGAATCGGGACGCAATTTGAGTGTTCCATCGTCATTAGGAGGCCCTGAACGTTACAATTCACTATCAGTTTTTCGTCCGATTCGAAAATCTTTGAGTCACAGCAGAACGGCCATAATGTGGCCGAGGCAGCACTAGACCCATTGAGACAAGTCTGCTGGAGGACGATGTATTGAATCGGGACGCAATTTGAGTGATCCATCGTCATTAGGTGGCCCTGAACGTTACAATTCACTATCAGTTTTTCGTCCGATTCGAAAATCTTTGACTCATAGCAGAACGGCCATAAGGTGCCCGAGGCAGCAATAGACACATGGAGACAAGTCTGCTGGAGGACGATGTATTGAATCGGGACGCAATTTGAGTGTTCCATTGTCATTAGGAGGCCCTGAATGTTACAATTAACTATCAGTTTTTCGTCCCATTCGATAATCTAGACTCACGGGAGAACGACCATAAGGTGCCCGAGGCAGCAATAGACCCATGGAGACAAGTCTGCTGGAGGACGATGTATTGAATCGGGACGCAATTTGAGTGATCCATCGTCATTAGGTGGCCCTGAACGTTACAATTCACTATCAGCCTTTCGACCGATTCGAAAATCTTTGAGTCACAGCAGAACGGCCATTAGGTGCCCGAGGCAGTAATAGACGCATGGTGACAAGTCTGCTGGTGGACGATGTATTGAATCGGGACGCAATTTGAGTGATCCATCGTCATTAGGTGGCCCTGAATAATACAATTCACTTTCTGTTTTTCGTCCGATTCGAAAATCTTTGACTCACAGCAGAACGGCCATAAGGTGCCCGAGGTAGCAATAGACCCAGGGAGACAAGTCTGCTGGAGGACGATGTATTGAATCGGGACGCAATTTGAGTGTTCCATCGTCATTAGGAGACCCTGTACGTTACAATTCACTATCAGTTTTTCGTCCGATTCGAAAATCTTCGAGTCACAGCAGAACGGCCATAATGTGGCCGAGGCAGCAATAGACCCATTGAGACAAGTCTGTTGGAGGACGATGTATTGAATCGGGACGCAATTTGAGTGATCCATCGTCATTAGGTGGCCCTGAACGTTACAATTCACTATCAGTTTTTCGTCCGATTCGAAAATCTTTGACTCATAGCAGAACGGCCATAAGGTGCCCGAGGCAGCAATAGACACATGGAGACAAGTCTGCTGGAGGACGATGTATTGAATCGGGACGCAATTTGAGTGATCCATCGTCATTAGGTGGCCCTGAACGTTACAATTCACTATCAGTTTTTCGTCCCATTCGATAATCTAGACTCACAGCAGAATGGCCATAAGGTGCCCGAGGCAGCAATAGACACATGGAGACAAGTCTGCTGGAGGACGATGTATTGAATCGGTATGCAATTTGAGTGATCCATCGTCATTAGGTGGCCCTGAACGTTACAATTCACAATCAGTTTTTCGTCCGATTCGAAAATCTTTGACTCACAGCAGAACGGCCAAAAGGTGCCCGAGGCAGCAATAGACCCATGGAGACAAGTCGGCTGGAGGACGATGTATTGAATTGGGACGCAATTTGCGTGTTCCATCGTCATTAGGAGGCCCTGAACGTTACAATTCACTATCAGTTTTTCGTCCGATTCGAAAATCTTTGACTCACAGCAGAACGGCCATAAGGTGCCCGAGGCAGCAATAGACCCATGGAGACAATTCTGCTGGAGGACGATGTATTGAATCGGGACGCAATTTGACTGTTCCATCGTCATTAGGAGGCCCTGAACGTTACAATTCACTATCAGTTTTTCGTCCGATTCGAAAATCTTTGACTCACAACAGAACGGCCATAAGGTGCCCGAGGCAGCAATAGACCCATGGAGACAAGTCTGCTGGAGGACGATGTATTGAATCGGGACGCAATTTGAGTGTTCCATCGTCATTAGGAGGCCCTGAATGTTACAATTAACTATCAGTTTTTCGTCCCATTCGATAATCTAGACTCACGGGAGAACGACCATAAGGTGCCCGAGGCAGCAATAGACCCATGGAGACAAGTCTGCTGGAGGACGATGTATTGAATCGGGACGCAATTTGAGTGACCCATCGTCATTAGGTGGCCCTGAACGTTACAATTCACTATCAGTTTTTCGTCCGATTCGAAAATCTTTGACTCATAGCAGAACGGCCATAAGGTGCCCGAGGCAGCAATAGACACATGGAGACAAGTCTGCTGGAGGACGATGTATTGAATCGGGACGCAATTTGAGTGATCCATCGTCATTAGGTGGCCCTGAACGTTACAATTCACTATCAGTTTTTCGTCCCATTCGATAATCTAGACTCACAGCAGAACGGCCATAAGGTAGCCGAGGCAGCAATAGACACATGGAGACAAGTCTGCTGGAGGACGATGTATTGAATCGGGACGCAATGTGAGTGATCCATCGTCATTAGGTGGCCCTGAACGTTACAATTCACTATCAGTTTTTCGTCCGATTCGAAAATCTTTGACTCATAGCAGAACGGCCATAAGGTGCCCGAGGCAGCAATAGACACATGGAGACAAGTCTGCTGGAGGACGATGTATTGAATCGGGACGCAATTTGAGTGATCCATCGTCATTAGGTGGCCCTGAACGTTACAATTCACTATCAGTTTTTCGTCCGATTCGAAAATCTTTGACTCATAGCAGAACGGCCATAAGGTGCCCGAGGCAGCAATAGACACATGGAGACAAGTCTGCTGGAGGACGATGTATTGAATCGGGACGCAATTTGAGTAATCCATCGTCATTAGGAGGCCCTGAATGTTACAATTAACTATCAGTTTTTCGTCCCATTCGATAATCTAGACTCACGGGAGAACGACCATAAGGTGCCCGAGGCAGCAATAGACCCATGGAGACAAGTCTGCAGGAGGACGATGTATTGAATCGGGACGCAATTTGAGTGATCCATCGTCATTAGGTGGCCCTGAACGTTACAATTCACTATCAGCCTTTCGTCCGATTCGAAAATCTTTGAGTCACAGCAGAACGGCCATAAGGTGCCCGAGGCAGTAATAGACGCATGGTGACAAGTCTGCTGGTGGACGATGTATTGAATCGGGACGCAATTTGAGTCATCCATCGTCATTAGGTGGCCCTGAATAATACAATTCACTTTCAGTTTTTCGTCCGATTCGAAAATCTTTGACTCACAGCAGAACGGCCATAAGGTGCCCGAGGCAGCAATAGACCCAGGGAGACAAGTCTGCTGGAGGACGATGTATTGAATCGGGACGCAATTTGAGTGTTCCATCGTCATTAGGAGGCCCTGAACGTTACAATTCACTATCAGTTTTTCGTCCAATTCGAAACTCTTTGAGTCACAGCAGAACGGCCATAATGTGGCCGAGGCAGCAATAGACCCATGGAGACAAGTCGGCTGGAGGACGATGTATTGAATCGGGACGCAATTTGAGTGATCCATCGTCATTAGGTGGCCCTGAACGTTACACTTCACTATCAGTTTTTCGTCCGATTCGAAAATCTTTGACTCATAGCAGAACGGCCATAAGGTGCCCGAGGCAGCAATAGACACATGGAGACAAGTCTGCTGGATGTATTGAATCGGGACGCAATTTGAGTGTTCCATCGTCATTAGGAGGCCCTGAACGTTACAATTCACAATCAGTTTTTCGTCCGATTCGAAAATCTTTGACTCACAGCAGAACGACCATAAGGTGCCCGAGGCATAAATAGACCCATGGAGATAAGTCTGCTGGAGGACGATGTATTGAATCGGGACGCAATTTGAGTGTTTCATCGTCATTAGGAGGCCCTGAATGTTACAATTAACTATCAGTTTTTCGACCCATTCGATAATCTAGACTCACGGGAGAACGAACATATGGTGCCCGAGGCAGCAATAGACCCATGGAGACAAGTCTGCTGGAGGACGATGTATTGAATCGGGACGCAATTTGAGTGATCCATCGTCATTAGGTGGCCCTGAACGTTACAATTCACTATCAGTTTTTCGTCCCATTCGATAATCTAGACTCACAGCAGAACGGCCATAAGTTGCCGGAGGCAGCAATAGACCCATGGAGACAAGTCTGCTGGAGGACGATGTATTGAATCGGGACGCAATTTGAGTGATCCATCGTCATTAGGTGGCCCTGAACGTTACAATTCACTATCAGTTTTTCGTCCCATTCGATAATCTAGACTCACAGCAGAACGGCCATAAGGTGCCCGAGGCAGCAACAGACCCATGGAGTCAAGTCGGCTGGAGGACGATGTATTGAATCGGGACGCAATTTGTGTGGTCCATCGTCATTAGGTGGCCCTGAATGTTACAATTCACTATCAGATTTTTGTCCGATTCGAAAATCTTTGACTCACTGCAGAATTGCCATAAGGTGCCCGAGGCAGCAATAGACCCATGGAGACAAGTCTGCTGGAGGACGATGTATTGAATCGGGACGCAATTTGAGTGTTCCATCGTCATTAGGAGGCCCTGAACGTTACAATTCACTATCAGTTTTTCGTCCGATTCGAAAATCTTTGAGTCACAGCGGAACGGCCATAAGGTGCCCTAGGCAGCAATAGACCCATGGAGACAAGTCTGCTTGAGGACGATGTATTGAATCGGGACGCATTTTGAGTGATCCATCGTCATTAGGTGGCCCTGAACGTTACAATTCACTATCAGGTTTTCGTCCGATTCGAAAATCTTTGACTCACAGCAGAACGGCCAAAAGGTGCCCGAGGCAGCAATAGACCCATGGAGACAAGTCGGCTGGAGGACGATGTATTGAATCGGGACGCAATGTGAGTGATCCATCGTCATTAGGTGGCCCTGAACGTTACAATTCACTATCAGTTTTTCGTCCGATTCGAAAATCTTTGACTCATAGCAGAACGGCCATAAGGTGCCCGAGGCAGCAATAGACACATGGAGACAAGTCTGCTGGAGGACGATGTATTGAATCGGGACGCAATTTGAGTGATCCATCGTCATTAGGTGGCCCTGAACGTTACAATTCACTATCAGTTTTTCGTCCGATTCGAAAATCTTTGACTCATAGCAGAACGGCCATAAGGTGCCCGAGGCAGCAATAGACACATGGAGACAAGTCTGCTGGAGGACGATGTATTGAATCGGGACGCAATTTGAGTAATCCATCGTCATTAGGAGGCCCTGAATGTTACAATTAACTATCAGTTTTTCGTCCCATTCGATAATCTAGACTCACGGGAGAACGACCATAAGGTGCCCGAGGCAGCAATAGACCCATGGAGACAAGTCTGCAGGAGGACGATGTATTGAATCGGGACGCAATTTGAGTGATCCATCGTCATTAGGTGGCCCTGAACGTTACAATTCACTATCAGTCTTTCGTCCGATTCGAAACTCTTTGAGTCACAGCAGAACGGCCATAAGGTGCCCGAGGCAGTAATAGACGAATGGTGACAAGTCTGCTGGTGGACGATGTATTGAATCGGGACGCAATTTGAGTCATCCATCGTCATTAGGTGGCCCTGAATAATACAATTCACTTTCAGTTTTTCGTCCGATTCGAAAATCTTTGACTCACAGCAGAACGGCCATAAGGTGCCCGAGGCAGCAATAGACCCAGGGAGACAAGTCTGCTGGAGGACGATATATTGAATCGGGACGCAATTTGAGTGTTCCATCGTCATTAGGAGGCCCTGAACGTTACAATTCACTATCAGTTTTTCGTCCACTTCGAAACTCTTTGAGTCACAGCAGAACGGCCATAATGTGGCCGAGGCAGCAATAGACCCATGGAGACAAGTCGGCTGGAGGACGATGTATTGAATCGGGACGCAATTTGAGTGATCCATCGTCATTAGGTGGCCCTGAACGTTACACTTCACTATCAGTTTTTCGTCCGATTCGAAAATCTTTGACTCATAGCAGAACGGCCATAAGGTGCCCGAGGCAGCAATAGACACATGGAGACAAGTCTGCTGGAGGACGATGTATTGAATCGGGACGCAATTTGAGTGATCCATCGTCATTAGATGGCCCTGAACGTTACAATTCACAATCAGTATTTCGTCCGATTCGAAAATCTTTGACTCACAGCAGAACGACCATAAGGTGCCCGAGGCATAAATAGACCCATGGAGATAAGTCTGCTGGAGGACGATGTATTGAATCGGGACGCAATTTGAGTGTTTCATCGTCATTAGGAGGCCCTGAATGTTACAATTAACTATCAGTTTTTCGACCCATTCGATAATCTAGACTCACGGGAGAACGAACATATGGTGCCCGAGGCAGCAATAGACCCATGGAGACAAGTCTGCTGGAGGACGATGTATTGAATCGGGACGCAATTTGAGTGACCATCGTCATTAGGTGGCCCTGAACGTCACAATTAACTGTCAGTTTTTTGTCCGATTCGCAAATCTTTGAGTCACAGCAGAACGGCCATAAGGTGCCCGAGGCAGCAATAGACCCATGGAGACAAGTCTGCTGGAGGACGATGTATTGAATCGGGACGCAATTTGAGTGATCCATCGTCATTAGGTGGCCCTGAACGTTACAATTCACTATCAGTTTTTCGTCCCATTCGATAATCTAGACTCACAGCAGAACGGCCATAAGTTGCCGGAGGCAGCAATAGACCCATGGAGACAAGTCTGCTGGAGGACGATGTATTGAATCGGGACGCAATTTGAGTGATCCATCGTCATTAGGTGGCCCTGAACGTTACAATTCACTATCAGTTTTTCGTCCCATTCGATAATCTAGACTCACAGCAGAACGGCCATAAGGTGCCCGAGGCAGCAACAGACCCATGGAGTCAAGTCGGCTGGAGGACGATGTATTGAATCGGGACGCAATTTGTGTGGTCCATCGTCATTAGGTGGCCCTGAATGTTACAATTCACTATCAGATTTTTGTCCGATTCGAAAATCTTTGACTCACTGCAGAATTGCCATAAGGTGCCCGAGGCAGCAATAGACCCATGGAGACAAGTCTGCTGGAGGACGATGTATTGAATCGGGACGCAATTTGAGTGTTCCATCGTCATTAGGAGGCCCTGAACGTTACAATTCACTATCAGTTTTTCGTCCGATTCGAAAATCTTTGAGTCCCAGCGGAACGGCCATAAGGTGCCCTAGGCAGCAATAGACCCATGGAGACAAGTCTGCTTGAGGACGATGTATTGAATCGGGACGCATTTTGAGTGATCCATCGTCATTAGGTGGCCCTGAACGTTACAATTCACTATCAGGTTTTCGTCCGATTCGAAAATCTTTGACTCACAGCAGAACGGCCATAAGGTGCCCGAGGCAGCAATAGACCCATGGAGACAAGTCGGCTGGAGGACGATGTATTGAATTGGGACGCAATTTGCGTGTTCCATCGTCATTAGGAGGCCCTGAACGTTACATTTCACTATCAGTTTTTCGTCCGATTCGAAAATCTTTGACTCACAGCAGAACGGCCATAAGGTGCCCGAGGCAGCAATAGACCCATGGAGACAATTCTGCTGGAGGACGATGTATTGAATCGGGACGCAATTTGAGTGTTCCATCGTCATTAGGAGGCCCTGAACGTTACAATTCACTATCAGTTTTTCGTCCGATTCGAAAATCTTTGACTCACAACAGAACGGCCATAAGGTGCCCGAGGCAGCAATAGACCCATGGAGACAAGTCTGCTGGAGGACGATGTATTGAATCGGGACGCAATTTGAGTGATCCATCGTCATTAGATGGCCCTGAATGTTAAAATTCACTATCAGTTCGAAAATCTTTCACTCACAGCAGAACGGCCATAAGGTGCCCGAGGCAGCAATAGTCCCATGGAGACAAGTCTGCTGGAGGACGATGTATTGAATCGGGACGCAATTTGAGTGTTCCATCGTCATTAGGAGGCCCTGAATGTTACAATTAACTATCAGTTTTTCGTCCCATTCGATAATCTAGACTCACGGGAGAACGACCATAAGGTGCCCGAGGCAGCAATAGACCCATGGAGACAAGTCTGCTGGAGGACGATGTATTGAATCGGGACGCAATTTGAGTGTTCCATCGTCATTAGGAGGCCCTGAACGTTACAATTCACTATCAGTTTTTCGTCCGATTCGAAAATCTTTGAGTCACAGCAGAACGGCCATAATGTGGCCGAGGCAGCAATAGACCCATGGAGACAAGTCTGCTTGAGGACGATGTATTGAATCGGGACGCAATTTGAGTGATCCATAGTCATTAGGTGGCCCTGAACGTTACAATTCACTATCAGTTTTTCGTCCCATTCGATAATCTAGACTCACAGCAGAACGGCCATAAGGTGCCCGAGGCAGCAACAGACCCATGGAGTCAAGTCGGCTGGAGGACGATGTATTGAATCGGGACGCAATTTGTGTGGTCCATCGTCATTAGGTGGCTATGAATGTTACAATTCACTATCAGATTTTTGTCCGATTCGAAAATCTTTGACTCACTGCAGAACGGCCATAAGGTGCCCGAGGCAGCAATAGACCCATGGAGACAAGTCTGCTGGAGGACGATGTATTGAATCGGGACGCAATTTGAGTGTTCCATCGTCATTAGGAGGCCCTGAACGTTACAATTCACTATCAGTTTTTCGTCCGATTCGAAAATCTTTGAGTCACAGCGGAACGGCCATAAGGTGCCCTAGGCAGCAATAGACCCATGGAGACAAGTCTGCTTGAGGACGATGTATTGAATCGGGACGCAATTTGAGTGATCCATCGTCATTAGGTGGCCCTGAACGTTACAATTCACTATCAGTTTTTCGTCCGATTCGAAAATCTTTGACTCACAGCAGAACGGCCAAAAGGTGCCCGAGGCAGCAATAGACCCATGGAGACAAGTCGGCTGGAGGACGATGTATTGAATTGGGACGCAATTTGCGTGTTCCATCGTCATTAGGAGGCCCTGAACGTTACAATTCACTATCAGTTTTTCGTCCGATTCGAAAATCTTTGACTCACAGCAGAACGGCCATAAGGTGCCCGAGGCAGCAATAGACCCATGGAGACAATTCTGCTGGAGGACGATGTATTGAATCGGGACGCAATTTGAGTGTTCCATCGTCATTAGGAGGCCCTGAACGTTACAATTCACTATCAGTTTT